>NW_028297127.1:17814175-18114175 GCF_055798465.1 Pogonomyrmex barbatus
AGGATTACGTTTTACGAGCGTTTAATGTTTACCAACTCGTTGGTACGCTAGCATTATCTCGTTAGGTGTCCACGACATCACGGGCAAATTGCCTGGCTGTCGATCAGTGACTAATTGATCTAATAGTATTAAATTGATAGATTAAGTCTACGTGACGACAGTTTTAGTGAGGTGATAACTTTGGTCGTTTATTAGGAATAAATATGAGGTCATATATATTCGTCGTAATTAAATGCCTTATAGATGATATCCACTGATGATATTCTCGTAGAGTACTTGATATAATCAGTTCGATTTCAGTATCGCTCAAAATTATTTTAAATTAAAAGTATTTTTAAAAATATTTATCTATCAATGTCGTAATGACTTCGAAGGACTGTGTAGATAACTCTGAAACATCTTAATCGACAAAGGTGTCTCGCAAGCTCATTAACAAGTTTCCAAAGCACGTCTCCATAATGCCACTCTATCTTCCTGTTGGTTCTCAGTTACGGAGTTGCATAATTGATTGATTAAATTGCGGCGCTTTCGTGATTATAATTAATGTACACTGATTGTATCTAATGACAAATCTCATTAGGACGCATATTAAACTCATTATCACATTTGTATTTATATGTAAATTTCTTACATACAAATGTATAGTTTACATGTCATTTCATTTGATTTAACACTTTTGCAGCGATTGAAAATTAAATAATGGATGATATTTCCGTATCAAATACTTGACTATCGTAAAATTTTAACCTTTTAATTAAAAGATATTTAGACACTTACGTTCTTTGGGGGGGATGCATTACATGTATCACTTTCCAGAGACGTATATTCAAATATATAGAGTTAAGTACGATGTTTTTCCAATGGCGAATTTGCAATTTAGATTCAGTTGCCGACCGCGCCATATGGCGAGTGCATAAACATTTCGCTGAGAGGAAAGCGAGCATTCCACTCGGATTGGACGGGTTAATTAGGAAAGGGTTTTTGGAAACGGAGAGCGTCATAATGGCAGATATCATAAACGATTTTAGAATTTTAAACGCATCGATCGCGTTATCGCTTTAAATCTCAAATTATTATTCTATTCAGATGTAAACTATTAGACATAAACAAAAACTCTCTATTCGCCTCAAATTTCACGATGGTGAAATTCATTTCATGATGGTGAAATAATTTACTATCATGATTATTATAATTGAGTTATATGCCGTTAAAGCACTAAGCATTAAGTGTTACTCATTCCTTATGTATAATATGTACAATCCGAGTAGCAAGAATTTTGCTTCATTGTTCATTTTCTTTCTTGACGACAGAAAATATTCTGTCTCGATGAGGATACGCGAATAATATTGCTTTTTCATTTTCATGATTTAATTGAATAATTTTGTCCTGTCTTTCTTAAAATTTTCTGATGAAAAAAAACTTAGATATGAACTTTATTCTTTATTATAATTTGAAAATTACATACAGAGTTTTTAAAACTTTTAATGCACATTTTAATTTTTTATTAAAAAAATTAAAAATGGGTTTAAGTTTTATTATATTTACATATATTTATTTATAATTGATCAACTTTAAGTCTTTATTATTAAATCTTTATTAAGTTTATAACAGATACAATTTATTCTGTTATAAATTTAGTCATTTTAAATTTCTTTAATTAAAATATACTTTTATTCTGATAATACAATATATAATTATTTCTTATTATATAATACTTGATTAATTTAGTTACTTACAGAAATTGCGATTCAATATATTAAACTCTTAGTGCGAATCAACGATATTAGAAGAAAAAGAAATTAGCATTGGCAGATATTTGTAACTTAATTTCCTAGATACATGTGTAGATGTGGACTGCCATTTAAGTTATATTAACCAAGGTAGTTAGGCGAGCAAATGCTGTCTTCACTTATTTAGTTTTTTTACAAGATATATTCGATCTATTGAGCATGTTTTCTCTTTATGCGAAAAAAAAAAAAACAAGTTGCGTCGCGTTTCCCTATTCCTGATCGTGTCTCTACCTTCTGACTACTTCTTCTATCTTTATGAAGGAAATTCATTCGTCTCTATATCCTGCCGTTTCCCGAGGGTATATCGTTATTTCGAGGACAGAAATCTACCGTTGGTCGTTTGCCGCCTCTTGAAACCCGCGCGCCTGTTTTATTTCCGGCCCTGCACACTCTTGTTATGATATCGTTAACTCTCCGCTTCGTGTTTTCATCGATCTTCTAGTCTTTTTCAATTTTCATTCTTTATATCTTAAATTTCTTTTGATCTTTGCTTTGATTTTTCTTTCGTGAAATTTATTTTTATCTTAATTTTTATTAATTTAACTACGATTTATATATTTATAATCTATTTTTATATAAAAATTTTTTTTTCCATTTTTCTATAAAAATTTTATTATTTTCAAATGCGTAACATCACGTAATATCTCTCTCTCTCTCTCTCTCTCTCTCTCTCTCTCTTTTCTTTCTAATTTTTCTAAAGATAGATATCTCGACTGATTTTCTATCATATCATGTAATAAAATTGTTTAAATTTTATATTTCTTTTTATTTTATTGATTCCATCGAAATTAGCAAATCAAGGAATTTTATTTTTTTTTAAGTCAACGATTACTTACTTCTTTTTAAAAGCATGCGATGTTTAAAGAATAGTACATAAATTACTTTTGTTGTATTTCAAACTTTTTTTTGTAAAGTAGTATTTTGGCCGAAGTAACAGTTGTCATAAAATTTGTACTTATTTTTATCCTTAATCACAGCTATTCTTGATCTTCTTCAACAGTATTGTTACTTTGAGAGATTGGTCGGCAGACCGTCTGTTGATCAGATGTCTATCATGATTTTTGCGCAAAGGTTTTATTACTTCCTGGATTCTCGTTTCTTTAATATCGTGGGCTACAAGTTCCGCTATTACTCGTTATTTCATTATCTATTTTATTAATAGTCACCATTCGAAATTTTGGTACGGATCTTTGAAACAATTTTATTTACTCACAGCATCGAAGAAAAATATCCGCTAAGAAATTAAAAGATTTATTTGTGAAAAAAATTGAAAAAAAATGAAAAAAAATAATTCATATCTAATCTATCTTTTAATGCTGAAGCAATTGTTTTATTTACATATGTCGCATTAATTTAATAGTATTTTACGTAAATTAAAATGATACTATGTACATTTCTGACAAATAACGTACACATTGCTGTTGTTGTTAACGAATATAATACAAGATCTTGTATGAATTATTTTCTCAAAGTTCAATTTTATTTAGATTTCTTTTACTTTCGAGATTTGTATTTTAGATTACCATCTTATTGTTTAAATTTAGTATTCTATCCGTTGCACAGAAAAGGGAAGCAGTTCATCGCGCGCGTTTTCTGTTCATAAAATATATTTAAAATACATTTTATTACGTAGTTAAGTATCGCGCCTGAATAAAGCTTTCTGTAACTACTAGGTGAAAATATCGATATTAAAACCGGTTTACTTATCCTTCGTAAGCTCAGACCAATAAAAGAAAAGTTTAATAATGATAATCTTCCTCCTCGAAAGTTTAGTCAGATGAAATTATTCACGTACACATTCAGCGGCCCTTGCAACGTTCGCCGAGTTTCTTATAATTTCTGAAATAGATTCGTCTTTTGAGCACGTACTTTAAAGCGTCGCACGACCTAACAGGAATAATGTAATACTCAGAGAATAGCTTTCCTTTCTAACTTTTGTCGAAGCGGTATTCTTTACGCAACTGGGACAAAGTTTCGAGCGTGTTCTCTTGTACTTAACAATGTCGCGGTTGAATGTCCGATACTTTAATCTATTTTTCACCGATGACATTCGTCTTTGCGCGAAAATTGACCACGGAATAGATCCATTTTACACAAACCTAGTAACAAACATGTACGTTAAATGCAGGCTCGGCGATATGTATACGTTTATAATCGGATTCCACCCGATCGATTCACGATTGCGAACGCACTACCAATTGAGGATGATAACATTTTTTTCGTGAAAAAAACCGCGTGTTCAAGCAATAGGTCATGTTGTGTGTAGCATACAGATTTTACACTTGTCACGCAAGTTTGATAAATTTATCATTTGAAAAATACGGTACGGTAAAATACGCAATATACTTGAAATATTTTATCCTGTTTGCTTAATGATATACGCTACTAATCCCTCAAAATGGATTTTATTATTAATGAAATTATTGAAATTATTTCATTTCTATTTAGATTTAATTCTAAAATATAGTTATATTTGAAATGTAAGTGCATTTTTTTGCGTATTTCGCACATAAAACATAAGATAATTTTTGAGAAGCGAAACATGATGGATAAATTTATCCGCTGCAAAATTATATTCTTTTGTTGTTCGTACAACTCGACGTAGCTTCACGAGATCATATTTATATATCCACGTACTTCTTGAAAATTAATTGATTGCCAGCGGTATCGCGCAGACAGCGAATCGTTGCGCAATCGTGATAGAGTGATCGTTACTCGACTGGGGCTGATAAATGATTGGATTTCGCGGTTTTGATCACGCTGATTCTTGAGAGAGAGGGAGAAACCGAGGATAGAATCCTTTGCAAGTCCGTCGGGCAATCTGTATCCGGGCTCATTTGCATCGGTAGCCGCTCGCGCGTTTTCCGCATAAGCCTCAACTCCACGTCAATGCGCATTAGGCTGCGAGGCTGACGGTGGAAACGGGCCTGGGAATAGATTGTTGCATAGATTTTGCATTCCCCGAGCGCGTCCTGGACCACGTTACGGTACACAGACGATACTCGTGGCGTTACGTGCCAAAGGCAGCAACTAAAGCCAACGAAGTTTCGGCGTTGAGCCGATTGATTGCATTCCTCGGCGAGCTGTTGCTCGCGCCGCGGCTATTTCGGAGTCAGTCATTGAAAATCACTAGCCGCAACGTGATTGTACGCTATCTCGTTTCATTAAATTCGACTTTGTCTTTGCAACGATGATGTGCGTTTTACGCGAGAAATTAATGCGGGAGATTACCCCGTGTTATCTTCCGCAACGAGACCACTGTGTCGTCGGCGATGCCATCGGCGTAACGCGATATATCACGGTATATTACGATTATACACGGCGAAATATATACACGTTTCATAAGTTAATGCGAATGTGCGTGTACACGTGTTTTCTCTCGAAAGCTGTTCGAAAACAATTTTAAAATCGTGCGAATCGGACGGGATAAATAGGCGGAATAAAAAGGAGGACAAACGTGATGATGAACGAACAAAATCGTCTTTCAGATTTTTTAAAATTTTTCAAGTTTTTTTTTAAATATTGTTGATTTAATATATTGCGCAGTTGCGAATCGTTTAAATTTCTCAAGCAAAGTTTATTTACCGGATTGTGTCTAACTCTCGGTGCGGAAACATTTATGCGACAAAATATAACAATACGACTATTTTAATGTATATTTAAAAGTAACTATTCTGTATACATTTTTGAATGAAATTTGTGGAATTAAGAAGAGCGAGGCGAGTTAGCTTGTACTCGTTGATCGCGCACACAAAATACGTTAGTTTTCTGTAAAATCAACGATTGCACAGTTTTCGTTTCTAACTGGCAGGGAAAAGGGTATCGATGCGATTGATTGCATTCCAGTGAAGCCACCGTCTGATGCGTTGCGAGATCCGTTATTGAAAATCACTGGCTCTATTGAATTTTTTTACGGTATAACGATTTATTTTATTAAATTTTATTTGCTATCGGCGTTTATATATTCAAAAATTGCGTAGATAGATGATTTTTTGCAATGTTTTAATAAGTAAATTAAAACTACGACAAATCATTTTTTAATCCTTTATCGCAAATGATAAAAGTTGATACTAATGATGATACTAATTTACTAAGATGATACTAATTTACTTTTCAATTTAATTAGGATTGTTAATTTTGGCGAAATATATACTCATAAATACCTCATAGTATACTTATTATTCTTGTTTATCTAAAAACTTTGGGCTTGCACTTTTGAGCAAGCTTTTCTTGATGTTTTTGAACAGGCATTTGCACAACTTTTTTAGCATATTCTATTTATTCTTGATATAAAAAATTTGATATATTATTCTTGATATATAAAAAACTATTTTTGAATGAATTTCTCGAATTTGTAGGAGGTGTTACAGCGTTGTATTATCTGTAATAAAAGGATAGTGATATACACGAATTCAATAAAACGCAATTCGCAGTACATTCATGTGCCAACTAGCAGAACAAAACATTACACAGATGAGAGGTACAGGAGCTATCGTACAACGAAATGGGCTAAATTTGTTGCAGCATGCACCGTGAAAATTTCCAAACATTTTACGAAGAATAGATGTTCCGCTCGCAATTAAATTTTATCGTACATTACAATTTTATTGTACTGGATTATTATGTATCACACAGAGTAACGCGTAAAAATGGCACATACTTTTATTCATTATAATTTGGTCAATATATGGGCCGCAATTGAAATTACGTTAATTACGTAAATACCGGTATAAATTTTACAACGCAAAAACATTTCCAAATTGTGTAGATTCCGATCGATCGGCGTGGTTTAAACTAAACTAAAGGCGTGTACATACACGCATTCGAAGGCCTTAGCTTGCTTTCAATTCAAACATTGATTGAATTTGGAAATTCCGCTCGTCGATATTGCATTTTCTGGATCCGCGAGCGTGGGAATTAACACATACAGATTCGAATAAATTGCTAAATTATCAGAAATTAAAAAGCATCTAGCTTCAACTTGGAAATTCCAATTGTTGTTAGAAAGAACAATTAAAACTTTTTCAAAAGTAACAAGCGTAAAAATATTGTTATTCTTTTGATCAATTATACTTTAACATAGTTTTATCTTTAATCTCTTAATTTTTAAATTAAGAGTCTATTTTCACAGTTATCTCTCGCGAACTTTGCAACTTTGACTCATCCATCGTTGATATATAATTCTTAAAGGGTAAACAGTCAGTATAACAACAATAACAATTGATAGGATCGAGGATACTTTCGTTCCGTTCTTTCTTTCTTTTTTTTTTTTAATTCGTTCTAATTAGCGCAAACCGGCGTTAACGAAGGTTTCACTTCTGTGGGAATTAATTAAGGCGGTTTCCGAACTTTGCCGGCGGTAGCCGCCGGTGGGTGGCTGGTGGCCGAGCTCTCTCTCCTCGCATAAAGCCCGAGAAACGTGGAAAAAGGAACAGTAAAGGCGGCGGGGGCTGCCCCGCTGAATATTCATATATTGTAATCAACCCCTTGCGGACAGTGGGCTAGGCATACACGGGTGCCTAGGCACGTACGTATGAGCACGCGCGGGCTATCCTCTCATCTCGCGCCTCCTTCGGACGGCCGAGAGTGCATGCCGATGTTTTCCGCAATGCACTTTCCGCGGTGCGATGTGCACGGAGTTAAGAGGCCGCAATCAACGCGCGAGATACACACAATGCATGCATGGCCCGGCTGACGCTCATTAGTTTCGCGTATATCATAAAAACGAGACAACACCGAATTTAATCGTCGAGTTTCGTTCTGCGCGTTCGTTTAACCGAGCGTGCTTATTTACATTCTTTCACGATAGCTGTTATATTTCTTACACCATGACACAAACAAACGTTACCTTAAGTATGTATATCTAGATGTAATAATAATTAAGTAGGAATCTTGGAAGAGCAAAGATAGTTAATGCAATATCCATCAACTATTTTCTATCTGTCATCACGTCAGTATAATTCCGTGCAATCTTAATTTCTGTTTGAATTTAATTAATATCTCATGAAATTTAATACTAGGCTTACCGTCCTCTCAGTATTCATTAATTCTCGGAGTGGAAGAGCGATAAGTTAATCAGCTAAGGAGCTTTCTTTGCAGTCGCTGTGCGTTAGTTTCTTGGCTTTTGAAGATTTATGAAGTTTGGGGTTTTAACTAAAATTCAATAATAGAATGTTGCTCAGCAAAAGTATTATGCAGTTTGTTGACTAATCAAGTTGAATTTATAAAACACGTTATAAATGACATTCTAATTCGGTAATATTCATGTATGATAAGTATCTAATAAAATTATATATCGCACATATTTGTATCCATATATGATTTAATTCAATTATTTTTAATTTTGTAATTGTGTACAGATTTATTAAATTAAGTTTGTATTTTAACATTTTCTTGGCACACGTTACATTAATATATTTATAATAATCTTTATTTTAAAGATCGATTTTGTGTTGAACAATTTTGTTATACAAGATGCATTATTATATTGTATGCCATTTATTTTCATGTGTATGTCTCCATTCTTTTCCGTGTAATTGTATCTAAATAGAATTTCATTGTATGAATTTACAGATACGTTCGATTGTATTGCAACTCATTATATGATTTTGAACAAATAATTCTAAATTCTTGTTATTTTAATTAAGCCCGTTTAATTAAACTTGATCGGACGTTTATTTCTTTTCGGGATAAAATAGATTACTCTATCTTTAATTAACTTTATGCTGCATGCAAATACGATGTGACATAGAGAAGCTTAATTTATCACGGGCAAGTAAATGAGAAAATTATTCGGCAATATTTCTCAATTAATTAATATCAAGAAATTCTTATAAACATTTGCTAAATCTACGAAACATTGAATATATTGAAATACTTTTCTGGATGTATAATTTGCGATAAACAAGGAAGTAGCGGCATATTAGAGAAGTATGTAGAAGTTATTATTTTATTTCCAATCTATCAAACTAATGCGTTTAATAATGTTGAGCTTAAATTAATAACATGAAAATGAATTTGTTTAACTTTATTTAATTTTAATGTAGATTATAAAATCTTAAAATATCGATCTTAGTATTATACAATTGGCAAAACGAATCACAATATTAAAATTTTTATTTTTTAATTTAAAATTTAAATTGAGTACAATTGTTTTTATTAAAATCATAGTTTGTTACGCAAAAGTGTCAAAATCATTAACTCATATTCTTGTTACATTTGTAACAATTTTAATTATTTTAATATTATGCTAATTATTTCATTTTCTTTAAATACAACAAATGTACATTCTTTTTGTTTTAATTACACATTATAAAAGTGTAAAAGAACTTTTAAGCTTAAGAATCGTATAATCATTTCAATTATAACGTATTATAGAATACGTATAACATATACTATTATAGAATACGTATAACGTATACTATTATAGAATTAATATTGATATTAATAGCAATAGATAGAATTCTTATATAATAATTCTCCAAAATAAATAATTAACAAATCTGTAGTTGTCATAAATTATCGTTAGTATAGTTATCGATTCAAATTTAAATGTTTCTTACTTTTTATTCGACCGATTTTTACGTTGAGGTTACAAGAGCTAAGATACGAAAAGCTGTAGCGCTTTCTGGAAGAGGATAAGACAATTTCAACTCTAGTTCGCGCGACGATTGCTTTATTAAAAATATTCACGTTATACATACCACAGCTTCGTGCTAAGCGCGTCATCTTATCGCGATTTTAATCAGAGACTTTTTGCCGTTGACCCAGTCTCATTTCTTTTTTTTCTCGCCATAATCCTTATTCTTATTCGTCACAGTGAAGCCCATAATTCTTTGTTGCATTCTCGCGCGGAATTGACAAAGACAGAAACTAAGAAAAGTTAGAAGCGAAGAGCCGCATTGTCCCACGCATACGACAATTCAATATCCGTTCTGTTTTTAATAAAGAATCTCCTTTGGAAATGGTTTGTCACCTTTGGAATTTTAATTAAGGATATATCGTGCTTTCTTTTTTAGTTTTTGATAGCAATAAATGAAGCAATATAAAAATTTAAATAAAATTATTTTTGAGTAATTTTATTAATAATTTAATTAATTATGACTAATTATAATAGAATAGGAAATGTTAAGAAAAATATATGAAAAATATATCCGCTTTACCGCTTTTTTACATTCTCTTAATTTAATCAACCTTCAGAGAATATATTTAACTTGAATGAAATTTGATCTATGCAACTAAATAATTAATTAGATAATTATTACACAATTAATTGTTAAGCAGAATTGATAACTAATTGAACAATGAAATTGCGAAGATAGAATAGAAAATAGTAAAATTTGCAACAGTCCAAACAATTGCGATAGTTTATTTATTATATTTAAACACATTCACAAGTTTTTGCGATAAATATCTCAACTTTATTCTCAGAGTTTCGATTTTTTTTTATATATTTTTATATATTTTTTATATATTTTCAGACTCTTGAGTTAGAAAGAAGAAACATTTTTCTCACAAAAATTATTCGACTATTAAGAAATTTAGGAAAAGGACACGTTGTTAGAGAGATATCTTAGTATCATCTTAATTAACTGATTTGAATCTTCTCAAAAAGATTGTCTTTTTCTCTCTTCTTTTTATTCTGTTATTACCAATGACATAACGTCCGGCGTCGGGTAAATGCAGTGATTTTTTTCCCCTTTTTTTCCTTTTTTTTTTTTGTTTTTATGTTAGTTGCATCGTATTGCTGCACATTGGGCAAAAGGTGAACGACGACCGCAAATAAAAGCGAGGAAAAGCCGAAATTAAGTACTGAAACCATCGAAGGAAATAAAGGTTCAGGGAAAGAACTTGCCGCAAAGTATCGGCCATGGAATTTCGCGAAAAAGTCTCTTGCATTTTTTTTCTTTTCCAGTGAAAAATGAAGTTAACGCAACAATGACGACTGATCTGTCTTTAGAGATCGGTTTATTTCTTTGAGAAATTATTATTAATTAAGGACGATTTTGTTCAATTAAATTTTATTACAATGATATTCCGCATTTTTTAAATAATTTTTTTGTGTTAAATGATATTAATAGCTTAATTAATAACTTTATGTTGACGTATTTAGCGGAGCAATTGTTTCATGACTCTCATGAAAAGGCTTTGTAAATGTTTAATAATTTATATTTGTAAATTAAGAATAAATATAAAGTTATGTTTGATGTGACATGTTATAATTAATGTATGATATTTTGTTGTTTCAGGTGAGTCAAACAATATTGATTATCCGCGCTGCGTTACTGTAAGTAAACTCTTATGATTATTATACACAGCGTTATTAGCCATTTGAAATATTATGGCTTATAATATTGCTACGTTTAATCAGCCATTATAATAACGTAAATGGGATTATCTGAAGTATTCTTATCGATAATTATAAACTTTTTATTATCTGTTTATAAATTTTTTGTTTTAAAATCGTTGATAGTCCAACGACGACGAGATTATAAATTCTAATTTAAGAGAGTTCATAAAAATTTATTATATAAAAAAATTTTCTATCACTATGATGAAATATTTTTCTTAAAGACGATATATAAAGCAGCTTTTTTATGAAGATTGTTTTTTAACTGCAAACTCTGCTCGCACATAACGAGAATGGCTTGTCATTATCTTGACGAATAAACTTGACAATTTTCTTTCCAAGCAAGCATGGTTCTATCACGTATCTAAAATGAATTGAGAGAGAAGCTTATAGGGAGATTCTAGCATATAAATTAAATTTTAATATGGTGAACTTCATTCTGATTAGGGCATTTTTCTCATATTAAATTTGCATTTACCTTTTATCGGATACTTCACTGCACGATTCTGCAAACGAAAAAAATATCGAATAAATTATATGCACGTGCATATATTCTTCATTATCATATAATTTCTTTTTAGATATTCTCGATATTGCTTCTTCGCTTGCCGATAAAAAATGTTGAAACATGTATGCAACTAACACGTTTAATCAATTAATCATTTTCGTATACTATATAATTAAATCAAGATTAACAAAATGAAATCATACATTATCATACCTTTAAAATATTTAGTAATATAAAGGAAAAAATAGCATGTATTAGTGTTTAAAGGATATCTTATAATGGATCATTCTTCGTAAGCGAGTAAGGCGAATTAAACAATATAGTATAAGGAAAGTCCTTTATTTTTTGGAATTTTTATTGAAAAATTAATAAAAATTTATGAATAAACGTGTATTTAGTAGAAGGAGTAAGTGCGCAGCAATATTTAAGTATCAAAATAATATATGATCTAGTATTTTATTATATTTTATTTTCTGTAAAATATTAATAATTGAATCAATAAGTAATAATAATTGAATCAAAGTTGCAATATTAGTGAAGATAGCCCTAGGGAATAGTACATTGATGTTAAACGCGAGTTTATAATATTTGTTCGAGTGGTCTTCCAAATCCTCTCAGTTCGTAGTCATGTTATTGCTATAGTGTAACGTATTTACTTTGGATAATAGTAACTTTACAACTTATCGTTTTAGAATAACAATCTCTCTCGGGGATTGCTCCAGTAGAATCTATATATCACTTAAAATTTCGGTTCTCGTTATCGAAGATCTCAATAATATTTCCATCACGTGTTGCATTTATTTCGATTGTGTAACAAATTGATATTCTACAAATCTTTGTGGAATCTTTCTCGAAAAAATACGTAAACGTAACTCGTGAAAAATATTTCTCTGTTTTATAGTAACACTTGTATTAATTGAAGGTGATATGATTAAATTGATTTATCAAAGATGGAATTTCCTCAGATAATATTTTTGCTTACGTTGTCGAAGATGCTGTATTCTTGAAAAGGAACGCGTAGAGAGTTTGTAGTACATTGGTTGCTTTAGAAAAATTGCGACAATTCTTTCGGCTGACCAAACTATTCCGCACTAATGCTCGCTCGACTATTCCCGGAACGAGCTGCACTTTCGAAGAGTCGAAGACATTATCATTTAAGCGCACGTTAAATGGTGCACGCGTCCATTCGCGTGTAGCGCATTTCCGACCGCGAATGTACGACGTTTGCAAGACATTTCCAGCGGTGATCGTTGTCCGTCCATCGTAAGATTAACGTTCCCTCCTCAATCCGTAACGGGGGCCTGTGAAGCGAGGCCAAGGTACAAGCAAGTTCACTTTGCCTCGTGATTCCGCAACTGCACTCCGAAGCGCACGGCAACGGTCTTCCCGGCTGCATCGGGGAGATCTCTTAGATCGTTTAGAATTACCGTCACGCGCGCGTTTCGCGTCGAATCCGTGGCGGTCTCGTAAATGTCGCTCATCTTTTACGACGCGGCCGGCGTTTCGGGTTACACCCGCAGCACATCACGGCGCCGCAGCACATTACAAAGTTTTCGGGTAGCCTTACAGCCCGGCGCTATTGTGCGCGCTACGCTCGCGTCCGGGGCTCGTTCTCGACGGAAACGAACGCGTTTGCGGTCGCGCATAGCGCGTTCCCTCCCTCCCCCCCTCCCCTCCCCCCTCGTCGAATCGTCGCAAAATGGCATTTTCGGTCGACGTGATGCGACATGATGCAACTTGGGCATGCGAAACGAACCGCGTACACCGCTACTACTGCAAACTTTTCCGCGTTGACGATAAATTCCCAACCGTGATTTTATTCCACGAGTAAATGCCAACGTTGCCCAACTCCGCGCCGTTCTGCGATTTACGTCTAGTCTGCCGTCGTGTTCTCGAGAGTTGCCCGCAAAGACGCAAAGTATTTCGTGCAAATTACGTGATAAAAAATCGACCTTGCCTGAAATTGGCATATTTGCCTTTTTTTTTTTGGAAGAATAATTTTCCCCACCGTGTCGAATAAATTATTTAATATTAGGTTCTCTGTTTTTCTACGACCTTTTCCAGCGCGATGGTCGACGAAGAAATTGAAATTGTAACATTTGATTGATATTAAAATGATGATATTTGACTGATATTAAATTTTTTTAAATTGCATACTTGAATGTTTTTTTTTTTAATTTTATGAAAGTTTTGAAATTACGAAATAGGGCCTAAAATTTCTTTAAAAATATTATGATGCATCTAAAACTGTATTAGTTGTACAGTTAAAAAGAGAACGATGTTGATTAATTGCAAATTTAAAAATAGTAAATTATTATTCTGTGAATATATATATTCTATGTAAAATACCGAAAATTGCGGTTAATAAATTTCACAATGAAGAGGAAAATATATAACTGCGAGAATAATTTTATCTAACAGCCTCAAAACTTTTACTTTCAAGAGTTTCGTAAATGACTGAGTACCGAAACTTTTCATGGTTAACATATTCCCGGGTATCTCATAATATACATATTTCCCTTCACGATATAATGCACATTTCTACGCTTTATACGCATATAATAACACGTGAGAAAATTATTGAACTTATCTCTTTAAGCTCTATTATTGCAGCCTCTATTATTTCACATTATACAAATAAAAATTAATTAACAATGAAATCTTTAAACTTCTAATTGTTAATTTTAGAGAAATATTGTAACGATCATGATTTTCTAACTAAAAAAGTAAAAAGAATGGAGGTGTATAGCAAATTATACTCTTTTTTGTGATATTTGCCAAAAATATTCTTTTTTCCTTAAAACTGCGATCTAAACAAGGTGCGATGACTGTTAATGATCCAAAGTTTCGTGAAAAAACGAGAAGAGAAAACGAGAAAAGACTGACAAAATGTCGCAAAAAAAAAAAAGAAATACCAGTTAGAAGTCAGATCAAAAAAGAATAAATCTCTGCACGAAGCAAAGTTATTATTCCGGAATCTTTTCCGACCTCTGAACACTGGACTTTTTTATTCTCAGTCTAACTAGGCATTGTCCTTTTGGTAAGAATCGGGTACAACGAAGAGCACTCCACCGATTCTGCTTCTGCGAAAATTATATCTTGTGTTTGCGTCTGCGCTTGTTATTACTCTGCGTATTTGCATTTTTGTTGCGGCCTCCCTAATTGCAATTACATATACATAAGCCTGTAGAAGATGGCGGGAGATGCTGCAAGACGAAAATTGTTGCAGAAATATTCTGCGCATTTCTCGTGTTTTAACATTAAAATCTTTGCGGTCACCGAAATCATTATGATCACTTAGCAATCTCAATTATTTTATTTCTCGGGATTTCGACATTCGACATTCTGTATCTACATTTAGACACGGTCTTGATTTTACAATTTTCCATAAATCTAATAATTAGGCAGAAATTTTGGAAGAGAAAGTAGAAGAACAAGAGAGAAATTTCGTCCACCAGTACTATTTTTAAATTGATTCTGAAAAATTGCAACGCTTTATATTATTTACTTTATATAATTGAAATACATTTATTTATTTATATACTTATTTATAAGCTTAGCTTTTTATACAGGCAATTATTCTCAGATAAATGTTTTATATTCCCTTCTTTATTAAGATCTGCTTGATCTATATTAATTGAGGTCTCGCGCCGCGTTACCACGAACACTCGTTCTGATAACACTCTAATTGAACAACTCAATCGAGAACGAATCTATGAACGATCTATCACTTTGGAACAGACCCTACATGTGCGCGCTATTTCGATACACTGCTCTGTCGTAAGCTATTTCGAGTATTATTCTATATCCGTCGCATAAGAGTATCGATTTGTTGGATTAAAGGTCAGTCGCGATATTTTCTTACGTCAAGCCCTCGTGCCTGCGGCGGTCTTTCTCTGTGTTTCTTCAAGAAAACATATGAGCTCTCGTGGAGTTTGTAATTTTTGGCCATAACCGAACGTGGCAATATTAAAAGAAACAAGTTTCCCTCTGTAACACGATATGTAACTCGAAGAGATTGATGAATATTTAGTGTTTATTTCATTCCGCATTCGGCAATAGAAAATTAAAAATTCTTAAGTTTCAAAGTTTGAATGTAAAATCGGTTCGCGCTTTTATGTATTAAAAAAACAAGAACATAAAGGAATAGGAAGGGCAGATAAAAAAAGAGAAAAGTGAGAAAGAAGGTACCGTTATGTAACTATTATGCAACGCTTCATTGATCTCCTGATCTCTCACATCGACCGATGTGGTTATGTAATTTGATCGGTCGGCCATGAACCGCGACGTAGATCGATTATCATGCAAGATCCATATGCGTAAGCGAAAAAGAATTTGCCATGAAAAATTGTGGCTGGTTTAATAGGGACGAAGGGAAACCTATATGGATCAAGCAGGTTTCGGACCGAGGTAGAGATCGTAAGAGGACAGAGAATAGCCAGAAGGAATTCGCTCTCCTTTTTTCGAGGTCGAATTATATACACGAGGCGCCATCGCTTTAGGATCAATTTATTTCTTCCTTTTCTTCGTTTTCGTACCACTGCTCATTCGTATGTACACACGAATATTTATGTACGCATTATTTTCGTGTCCACTTTATCTTCTTCACTTTATCTTTTTTACCTATGCTTCAAATTCTTCGATAGAAATTGATATGATGATTTCTATAATATATTACTCCTATACTTATCTATCTGTCTGGTATTTTTTAATTAATATTTTTTATTTTTTTTTTGTTTAGTAAAATTATTAGAATATTTACATATTTTTAACGTTACATGTACGTATATAAATATATTTTTATATTAAATTAAAAATAAAAATTGCTACTATTACGGTGACATAGATGAGGAACAAAGCAAAATATATGTAAAGAGGAAGACAAGGGTTTGATATTAATTCTCGCTTATGGAACGTATAACCGATGTAATCCTTATTATCGTACGATGTTGAAGAAGGAACTCTCTTCTTATCTACTATTAATTTTGTTTCTTTAGTATAAGTTATATTTTTCTATTTGTATCATATTTGTATAAATACAGAACATGAGTATTTTCTCGATAATCTTAAAACTAATTGTATTTTTGAATTTGTAATACAAATGCTATTAAAAAAATATTTTCTGTAATATAAAATTGATTTATTTCTATTTATTGATTTGAATTATCTTTTGGATATTGGATTTCATTAAAGAAGGTAATGGAGAGAGATCGACAGCAAAATTTTTAGAAATAAATAATTTAAATATCCGATTTAATATAATATAGAATATATTTTAACATTTTTGTAATCATTAAACTAACATTTAATTGTATTCTAAACATAATTCAATGCTGTTAATTGCCTTAATATTGTTTTACTCTACCTTGTTAACATGTCGTGTGCGTGCTTATACGTTCCTATCGTTTACCTATAAATTATGTTATTTCCGTACATAGTTATAACTCTCGAAGATAGCATTTATGAGATTAGTACCTTTGAATACCGATTTACACACACTGGATACGTTAGGTATGTAGGCGTTAGCCTTGTTCTTGTTTCTATCATTTTCGCTTTGTCCTCGTTTACACATATATCGTATATTATTTATATTATTTCCCTATTATCAATTACTTATTGAAAAGCGTCAAAAAATCGTAATCGCTCTGCCGAGTTTTGTTCTGGAACATAAAATGAAACTGATATTTTACATTATCGCAAATTTTATCGCAATTGTGTAATAATGTGATACTAATTATAATACATATTGTGTGAACAGCACAAAATTATCATTATCTTGACTTTTTTTAAATATTTTATTTTTTCTTTTATATATTCGCAAATTATTATAATTTATTGCGTTTATATGTTTTTACAAATTGTTACAATATTCTCTTACATGATGAAGCGAAAATATGAAATAAATTTGTGATTTGCATTATAATTTTATTAAATCTGTTTTTTATTAATTTTTGACAATAATATTCTTGCCTTCGAAGTAATCATTTATTTGTTAGAAATTATTGGTGACATGTACGAATCATCTTTTGTTTGAACGCACAATTACGGAATGGGGTAGAGGTAGCTAATTTGCATTAACAGATATCTGATATTATTATCGTTAATTTATGATAGGAGGCAAAGAATACCCTCGTCCGTATCCGCGAAATTACCTGATATTCCACTTGTCAGGGTCGTCTTTTCTATAATCTAGCCCACTCCTGCTCTCACTCCTGCCCACCAAGTCCCTCCTTTTCACCTCCTGTCTTCTATATCGCACCTCATCTTCGTCTCTCGCTCTTGTTTCCTGTCCCCCTCAGTACATAGCAGATTTCTCTCTTTGTCCCGCGTAAACACACACACACACACACACACACACACACACGCGCGCGCGCGCGCGCGCGCGCTGCCTGTCTCTCTTCCTCGTACACAACCTCTATGCCAGCCCTCCCCCTTTTCCCTCTGTCTTTTTCTCTGTCTCTCTCTGTTCCCTCGATCCTATCCCTCCGCTTCTGTCTTACTTCCGCACTCTCCACATGCCCGTTCCGATCCTTCTCCCCGTCCCTACCAGTTCAGCCTGTTCCCCTTCGTGCCGCAACACGCCCACGTGTCACGTGGTTGTGTGGGTGCACGTGCACGGAGTCGCACACAGTGGCACACGACCGACCGCCACGGCAACGGAGTGCGGATGCGGAGTACCTACAGAGTTGAGAATACAGACGACAGTGCCGCGTACACACCACAGCGTTCCACACTCATGCCTTGCGTTCTCGCGCGATAGATCGCCCGGCGGGCGATCCTCTCGTTGATCCGCCGATCGATCCCCGCATCCTTCCTCCTCGGGGTTGATCTCGCGTCCCGCGATAGTTCGAAACGTTTACTCGCACGCCGCGCGCACGTCGAAGACGCGCCCCCGTCAAAGACGGGGAATTCGAAGGTGGCCGCGATTACTCGATCTCCGCGCGCGAGATGAAAGCGAGATTGAAGAAAGATCCGATCGTCGGAGAGAACCGCGGGAAGAAGAGGCGAGGGCAGCTCCACGTAAGAAGTGTTTTCTCGCGAGCACCACGTGTCTTTGATTTTTCGTGAGACGCCGTGATTCCTTACTTATACTCCACGGTGGTCGAATCCACGCCTCCGCGAAGATGACGTCGGGAGCAAAGAGGATGAACCTACGTGCGAAGGATGACGAGAGGAATACATATTAAGATCTGGTTGACAGTTGGTGTCTATGAAGTGAAGAACTCTTATCTTTGTAACTGTGTGTTATATTTTTGAAATCATCACTATGAATCTGTCTAGAATTAATGGCTACTGGACTGGTTTAAAGCTGACAATTTCATGATAAATCATGAGCTAATTATTCGATATCTCAATGAATGATACTGCGTGAGTTAGAAGAAGAACTTTGTTGGTGTATATTGTTCTTCGTACAATCAGAATGACTTTCTTTCGTATATTTTTAATACGTTGTGAAAACAAATGTAGTTTCAGCAAAAATAGAAATGAGATATCGAGTCATTTCTTCAGTTTTATGATTTCTTTTGTTTCGTGGAAATAATATTGCATTTATCTTTTGATAAGAAAAATAAAGATATTGAAGATTTAATATTGATTCATCGTTCTTTTAGTTCAATGAAAATCATACGAAGTTTGTTGCGTGTTAGCTTTAATTTTGACAAGATACATGGAAGACACGAAAGATAAAAAGATACAGAAGATCTAGATTTACTTAGCGACATTTAACTTACTGTGACACATATTTATAATAACAATCGTGACGATTTCATAACTATGTATATATAGAATATGTTTTGCATACATATAAATAACAGACATCATAAATCTTGTCGTATGCTCGCAATCTTCGTCTCAAGGGGAAATGAAGTGAGATGACGTAATAATTCAAGAGGGAACTTGATAATGATGATGGATACTAAACCATAATATTCCCTCACGCATGATCATACGCTTGACGCGCGGCGCGAGGCGCGCTATCACCGCGCGGAATCAACGCGCGGAGGGAATTTTCGACGGTCCTCACTCTTAATGTCATCAAAGATCTGAAGCGTGGCCATCGATCGATGATCGAAACGAATCGCGTCGGCAGAGCCGAGCGGAAAAGAGAGGCTAGACCAGACTAGGGAACTGCTCTCGAGGTGCTCTCGAGTACCAATAGAAACGTCCGAGTGTCACGGAAGAGCGTGCGGACGGGAAAGAGCCGATGCGGGGGAATTCGATGGCGGTCGAATTCGAGCGTGGTCCTCCGAGTAAAGTGTTCTCGAGTTCTCGCCGGCGCGCGTGTGTACACACGTGTCTTCGTGCTCGCGGGGAAGATGCCACGGCGGGTGATATTCGATAGTAATTGCACTGTCTTCGGGGAGGCTGCCGCCGGCTCGTGAACTCCACTCGTGAACTCCATTCGTGGAAATTGTATGAAAGACATGAAAAGCTTCCACTGAGTGCCTTGATTTTCTACATCTTGCACGGGAAACATATAATCCGCATGTTTCCGAATCCGCATGTTTCCGTAATAATATTTCTAATAACTGTAGATTTTATGTGACACATGTGGAACAGTGCAAGATATGTTGGAAAACATATTCTTACTTCGTTGCGAGTACTAGTGTGGATATGTAACGCTACGGACTACCGTTAATGTCTGAATGTGCTTAAAGTGCTCGTATTGTTCATCATCCGGAGGCGAAAGGTTTTCTAAGTATTACTCCTTGACAGGATAGTTAAGTGGTTGTGCGTGGTTAACGAAAGCAATTACTACTTCTTATTATATCTAGCAGTTTGCTTATATACTTATTCTATTTCTTTATATGATGATATAACAGCATCATAGATATGATAATACAATCCGTCCTTATTAAATAGTCACGAAAGTAAAATTAAATTGTCGTTTGGCTTACTGTTACAATATATATAATATTTATAATGAAATATGAGCTACACTAAAGAGCTGGTTTGTGTAAATGTTAAAAAAAAAATTAATCAGTTTTAGTGTTTTAAATTTAATACAATACAATAAAGGGAATTTATACTACATAAAATTTAAACATACACAAAAATTTGAAACTGCTTTCTCTCATTACACGTTTGAATGAATCTTCCGATGCAAATAACATGTTTATCATTTAGGAAACTCAATGGAAAAAAATAATTATATTTTGACACGATGCAGTAAACTAAAAGTTTTTAAAAATATTTAGAATTGAGATTTACTTGTTTGTACAATGATATCAGGGCACAAATTTGTACAAAGTTTCTCTGATTCTGACATTCGCATGCGAAACATCTGTTTGCTCGGACCACGCGTGTTTGCATCCAAAGGGAATAGCATCGAGCGGGGCGTCCGATAGGATTCTAGATAGGACGGACGAGAAAATTGGGAACGATCGGCAACTATTTGCCGAGTATTTACTCGAGTCTGTGGTTGATATCCGTGGTTGAGAGGTCTCATCTCACTATTCGGCTTGGTAGATATCACGCTCATTAAGTTAATGCTGTGTGTCGACTCTGAGAGAGTCTTCATGGCTCCCACGAGCAAATTTATATCACTTCCAATATCGCTTGTACTTAGCTTATCGGTCGAGACGAAGGCATCGCGCGGAGCTTCTGCGAGACTTTTTTTTTTACTTATATTGTTTTTCTTTTGTATCACGTGCCGGTTGAAGTAATGTAAGCTATTAAACCGCTCATTTACATAGCCGCATTTCGATTTTACTTATTTCGCAAGCGTTTTAAGCACATTTTCTATATTTCTGAAGGCAATCTTGTTTAATACATGACCGATAGACCGCTTGTACATTGAGATCTCGGTATTCTAAACCGAGTCGAGTATGAAGTTTAATGCGCATGAATAACAACCTAGGACGACTTTATTGCGCCTCCAGTTTACCGAACATTTTGAACGAGTTGTACGATCAATTCTAATTTGAATGTGAGATTAAATCAAATTGACTTTGGCGATAAATATGGTGATTCGATGTTATCGTGATGGGTCTTCTTAGTTGAGTTTGACGTGTTATTAAATTAACTCCCTTGATAAAGATTTACTTTACGGATGCTTCAAAGGCGCCACCGCGGTATAATTATTAGTAAACTTTATTGCCCGCGATGGACATTTAAATTTAAAATTGTGTTTCAACTTCGATTAAAGTTACTGGACTCATATTTCACAAATATTCATGTTCGGGTAGACTCCTATGAATATTCCTCACGATCTTGTAGCAAGATTGCGAGGAATATTTCATAACTTATGTGCTTCGTTCTTAGATTTCTTTGAACATTATATATGTCCAAGAGTTATGTGAACAAAATAAGAGAACATGAAAACAATTTTATTATAAAATAATATTTATTAGGCATGATTACTGTCATATTTTTTAATGAGTATTATATTGAATGAGTTTATTTTATGTAAATTATACATAATTTGATATTTAATATATATTGGAAATATATTAATAATAAACTTTTCTAGAGAAAATAAATTTGTGAAATATGTATAAATAAAAAGCCATTTGAAAATAAAAAGAGCTAAATAATATTTTAAGTATTATTTAAAGTTTTATATGATGTGGTTCTATTAGTTTTATTTGCTTCAAATTCATGATTTAATATCGCAAATTGTCCGTATTCATGTTCAATTTAATAATGTTACTTTTGACTCATCGTCAACACAATTATCGAAAATCTGGATACTGCAAATATCGAAGAAAGATTTTTCTAAAATTTTCTCTTATTGGCTGAATTTATCTTAAATTCAAATTGCTTGCCTGAGCTGTTAAATCGAACGATTGAATTTCAGCATTTCATATTCGTTTCTCTTGTAAAATATCATTGAATTTGTACGTTTCATGTGTTGACATCAAGAAAAGATTAAATCGCATATTAGAAAATTTATTTATCAAGTATAGAGAGACAGAAAGCGTTGTGTTTCTTTACCATGGGGAATTGAAAGATTTGAGAAAGCTGAATTATTTGTTTGAAATACCGATATTACCTTTACTGATATAGATATGCGCATATGTGAAGTCGAGCATACTGCGTGCCAGATTTATTAATCTCGAGTCTACATTATTGGAATCCGCACCATTCAATACGAGAATTACTTGATTTTCTCTCAATGCTCACAAATCCCTTGTTGATCGCAGCAAGCTCGTGTAAGTTTCTCGTTTTCGCGATAGCTGAAAAATTATAGTGATTTTATATCCTAACATATTGATGCGAGTTATAAATTGAAGTATACATCGGAATGTGGAATAACTGATATGTAGTTATGACTATTAATTTAGATTCTTAGTTTGATCGCTATATTTGCTCATTCTACTCCTGTAATACGTTACATTTTTTAAACACAACACGCGAATATTATTACGTAATCACAGTTATGAAATTATTTTTCATTTTATTATTATAATTAGAATTGAAATATTATTGGTAGTTTATTTGGATGATTATAATTGTTTGATTTTAATTGTTATTAATTTAATTGTCATTAATTTAATTGTCATTAATTTAAATCGAAATTGGATGCACTCGCTTGATTGCAAAATACTAATTATTATATAAAAAAGAAATTCTAACTAAGTTTTTGTAATTAAAAAAATTATTAATAAATTATCCATCTAGATGGATAATTTTTACGTGCTTATCGTATTTTTATGTTAAATTGCTCTTGTCATTGTAAGCTTTAATTTTAAGCGAAACGAGATCAACGCGATTGCGTGAGACACGCAACAAATTGCAATGTCTTTTATAATCGTTAATTTCTGGTTTCGTGATACTCACGTTAATCGCCACTGCAAATTATTCTAAGAAGAGAGCAAAATGCGCCTGGATATTAGATTATTCTTGTTTTTATTTAAAATTTCTTATAAACTTATTGGAATCCTGATATTCGATTATTAAACTGTCAGCATGTTGTGCTGGGTAATAATTTTATTACTTATCAAGCTGCATCATCGTTGGCTTTGCCTAACGGGTTATTGCAAGTCTGTCAATTTATTGATATGAATTGATAAAAATGATTTGCTATATCAGCTAATATATTTTACGACATCTAAGTAGTGTTTACTTATTGACGTAACATATAAAAGTGCTATCATAGCTACCGCCAGGAAAATTAATACTTGCGTATTATGCGATTCTTTAAGAAATTGTTAGAGAAACATTTCAACGCCAGGATATTCTCAATGTCATGCATAAGAACTTTCGGAAGGTTTACCTTGATTGCTACTAATAATATACTAAAGTTCACGTTCCAGAATAACGTTCCGTAATAGTAAAATAGAACGAACGTACTGATGGAACTCTTCAATACTAAACTTTCAAAGTGCAACTTTTAATTAGTGTTAGTTGAATCCTTCGTTTCTTTGCTTACAGTTTCATTTGAACTGAGACTTATGTAGAGACTTTCTAATTATACAAATTGTGTTATTATAACTTTTCATAATAGTATTAGGAGCAATATATTGCTCCTGAATTTCTGATTCTTTTGATATGATCATACAAAATAATATAAATATATAGTTTTTTTAGGATATTAATGTGTAACGCAATTGCTTTTTAATTATTTCTATATCTATAAATTACGACACACGTAATTTATTAAAATTAATAATTGTTTATTGACAATTTTTTTACTTTATTATTTTTTACTTGTTTGATTTATTTTTATCTTAATTTTACTTTACTTTTTATTTCTATGGTTAAAACAATTATTGAGATATCGTTTGTTGTACCATCGTGTTCGTAAATGCTCAAATGCATTCCGAGTTTAGATGTGGCAGTGGAATTGCTGTCGTAACATTTTCCAGTGACAGTGAAAAGGGGAATATTTTTTTAAAGGATGTATCATTTTTTCGCACGTATTATTTCTGCTGACGGCTTATTTTCGAGGCTCGATCCTATAAACCTTATCGCCTACATGCGCCGATATAAAGAGCACTTGCGTTATCGTCCCGTCGTTTCGGTCACGGTGCAGGCCTTAATTAAAGTTTCGCAACCGATTGCACGAGGAGAGCGCGACGGGAGTAATCAACGATCGCCCACGCAATCACTGATCACCGCGTCGAAGCCAAACTTCGTCGGGTGTGCTTCACCGCGTAATGGAACCGTCCATTGATCTGTAATGTCCACTATCAAACTTTCCAACGTTCTGTTTCTCTAACTACCCGTTTAATTTCTATTTTTCCTTCTCGCAAGGATGATTGATTGATATAGTCGTTTGGGCTTAGCGAATCTACGGACTTGAGCTCGTCATACGGATTGTTTTTATGGACAATAATCTCGTGGATAAATGAAGAAAAATATTAACAAAAGAATTATCTGAAAGGAGAAAAGTAAATCGAACTTTAAACGTAGATGGATTAAAAATCTTTATTAAATTAGAAATATTATGAAAAGTGAGAAACAATTTTTTTAGCTTTTTCTGTTATAATTTATAGAAATAATCTAGTAACACAGTGTACTTTTTAATATAAACTGATTTGATTAAGTTCGTTTTTTCATAGCCAACTTTTGAAATGATTTTCATAGCATGAGATTTGTACGGAAATAACGATGTAACGTATAGGAAGTTTTTTTCTTTGGATATCATGTACGCAAAAGAGGAATTTAATTTTATTATTGTATTATTATCGGAAAAGAAGGAGAAATGATAATAAACGTATCGCTTACTTAATTCATATTCTGCGGTTATAAAGTTGTATAATTCATTGAAATATGAAATACGTTTGAAATAGCGATGATAATCGAGATCGCCGGTGGCAAAATTTCGATGGATATGGTTCGATGCATATAATAGAATCATTCACGGTAGTGAATGAAGTTTCGGTTGCTTTATCACATTTAACTTTTGCCTTATACACAGCTAAGAGTTAATTTATTACTTTCCGTTTCGTTAAAATTGAGAGAGTGCTGATATGTGATAAAGCCACGATCAAATTATTTAACAGCTTCCAGATTTCTTATTTTTCTGAATAAATAATATTGATTTGTATTTATAAAAGATATACATACTAATAATTTCTACAAGATGTAACTATGTCAAATAATTTATATTAAATTAAAAAATTAAGAAATTGATATTAGAATATTAAAAATTTGCGAATTTATTATAAAATAAAAACATTTATCTCCTAATTTCAAGATTCTCGGATAATTTCATAGAAATTGTCTCATTTATTGGGCGTCAGACGAACGTTCGTTTAGTAGGTCTTTTAATACTTTTACTGTTCATTCAGACTTGAATTACGTTAATGGATGACGTCTAAGAGATTGAGCGCGTAAGGACAGAGGATCATTCAAGAACAATTACACTCAGTAGGAGGACTCACTCTAATGAAATTAACTCGTCTTCGATAATTAATTAGTGTCCGTCACAGTGGCCTTCTTCGTCGACCTTAAATGATCGTTATGTGCTTCGCATAACGATATCACGGGGTTTGCATTGAAATTCTGAAGCTTGTGTTAATTCTAAATGAAATAAATAAATTGTTTAAATAGATACATTTACTATTTTTATACATGCGTTTGACATAAATTAAATAGTTATAATTCAACGTAAAAACATTGTTTGCCGTGACTTTTAATGTATTCAACGGAAGAAACTTTTGCGTAAAGATTTACTTAAATTAGGTTATTTTACATTCTACACCGCACTCTGCAAATCTTAATACATACTTTATAATATGAAAGAAGCTCCTTTGTAATTTATTCCTTCTATATACAATGAACTCTTTGGTTACACATTATTACATCCATATAAATTTTAGAACGAGGTATGAGATAATTCGCGACAAAAAGTACTGTCATAGAATCAAAAATTGGAATAAATTTTCAAAGTGAATTAAGCTCTTGTTTGAAGAAATTATTTATTTTTATTACGATATGCTTGATATTGATTATTAATTTATGGAAATTGATAGTGGATAAAGAAAAAAAGTCAATTTATATTTAAACTATTTCTTCTAAATATCGAATAATTATACTTTCGATTAAAAGTGAATATTTTATGACGTGGAGGAAAAATTATTTTATATTCGATTATATATGGTGACATCTTTTATTATGAAAACAAAATTCATATCAAGAAATGTTTGCACCAAATCGATGCTTTGTATTGTTTAAAGATACGGGCGCAACTTTTCTTCATGTGTGGTTAGAAGATAAGTCGAACAGTTCGACGCATGAACGCATATAATCAAGCGTTGTTAATTCATGATATAGATAATATCAACCATGCACAGACGCATCACTGCTGTATCTCTGTCATATCTCGTCGGTGCGAATCGAAAGACAAGAGCGGCGGTGGTAAAGGTATAGAAGGGACAAGGTATAAATCGAGAAGGTAGCCACGGAATCCTGATTTTTACCATGAGATACCGGATCTCGATGGAAAACGAGGACAGGTTTTGCTGGCCTATTATGGATCTTCGATCTCTCAGATGGCAATCGCGATATTCTTCCCGTACCACGATAACCGTGATGTTTTCGTAATCTTAGAACTTAATTCTTAAAAACTGACAATTTGCATATGAACGTGAATTTATTAAACTTTATTAATTTCCATTTTTTTTTTATATATTTATTCGTTGAGAAAGATTTCATTTTGTTTTGAAATAAAAAATGAGAGAAGACACACTTGTATTTATATTCAAAGTCTTAGTATTGTATGTTCAATATAAATTTCCATTGAGATGAAATGTATAATTAAAAATATATAATTGTATAGTTGAAATATATAATTGAATGTATAATTGAAATAAATATGCAATTAAACAAGAAAATATTAAAATATGATATGAATTGTGATGAATTATGTAAAACCTAGAGATTTTACGTTTCATATTCATGGAACTTGTGTTCGCATTAGCGTTCTGAATAATGAACTTCTCTTTATCAATGATTACAACGATGCCAAATATTGTTATGTTAATATGTCATTTTATTGCACTTACACATTTTATTCCTCGCTTACACGCGTCGTATTTGTCGCTCCGGTTTGAGAAAACGCATATACAGCAAGCGGTTACTGTGCAATCAGGGGGCGGCGAGGCATAACGCCGGCGATGATGTATTAATACCATTATCCCTCGATGATCACCTGCGCCAACCCAAACTAACCCGAGCAACGCTCGTGTTATTAAAGGACGCGTCGCGACGCTTTCCGAACGGTTCATCGCCGATCCACCATACTTTCATAATTAACCGCTTTTCATAATTAACGTTCCGCACTCATTTCGATTTCTTTGAATTACAATATAGAATCCTATACCACGTAGTGGTACTTGCGTTTTCATTCAAAAAGCAACGATCGCCTTCGCTGCAATTATCTCGAAGTTGAAGTTATCCGGTTTGAGATAGTTCAAGATCTTGAAAAAGGATACGATGGTTAGCGTAATCGGTCAAGAAGCATCTACTCCGCTTCTTTCGCTCGTCTTCCTGCTCTCCGTCCGGCTTTCCGATGTTATCCTCGCTTCTTAACTCTTGCTTGATCATTTAAGACACATCGTAGAACCAACATAAAAAAGTGGTATTAAGTCGAGATTTTTTTGTGGGTGCAATGCAGTAGTTCAGTAATTTTACGGATTTTTTATATTTATCGCGAAAAATAAAGCGATTAGAGAATCTTAAAAGAAACTGGAGAATTTATAAAATCTAGCATAATCCATATTTAACAGAATATTTTACGTAATATTTTCAAAATTCATTTTCATAATATAAATTATGTAATATGATGAGATAAAGAATAATTTATTCTGCAGTATATTTTTAATTTGCATAAAACCTTAGCTTTCTCTTAACATAATTGTGTGTGTGTGTGTGTGTGTGTGTGTGTGTGTGTGTGTGTGTGTGTGTGTGTGTGTGTGTGTGTGTGTGTTAAAAATATATATATATTAAAAATTTAACAAGCATAAAGTTTTCAATAATTTGTCTAATAAATTTTGTAACTTTAACAGCAGTATTTATAAATGTAAAGATTTAAAAAAACCTAGTGAAATATTTAGGTAATTTATTGATAATTACATTTTATTTTAATTTAATAAGAAAATACATTTTACCCTCGAAGACATTTCATATATTTTGCCGAAATGAACTGTAATTGCCGAGCTAGAATTATAGTTCGCTTACGATGATCGCTTGAAACCATCGAATGATGACACTACGGAACCCCATGTCTCTCTTTGGAAGAGACACGGTTCCGACAGATTCTCTACCCTTGCTCATCGTTTGCTCTCGACACCCCCAACTGATTCACAGTGGCGAGCTACCGTCTACTATTGTGAACGGGATAATTACGCCTCATTAACAAATAGCTTTCTTTGATGTGGAAACCACGTGCACATCGGGGGTAGAGAATAGAGATTGTACGGACCGTCGGTTCATCTGAGTGTGATGCGTACGATACGAGTAAAGAATACGAGACATGATGAGGGAGAGCCAGTAGGCAAAGGCAAGAGAAGTAAAAAAAGAAAAGAACGAAAAAGAAAGGAGAAACGTGTCGACGTTGCGGTCTGAAAGAGCGCGATCGATATTTGCAGCATGCAGACGTGACGCGTTCTCATATATTTTTTTTATTTTATTTTTTTTTTTTAAACGAGAATATTTGAGAGGTAGATACATACATACTGAAAATGCGTTTGAGTTGGGATTTTCGAATCACTTCTTCGATTAGGGATTCTATTTTAATTTTGATCGAATTATGTTTATTAACAAGCGAGGGAAAGTTTGTGTTGCGGAATATTGAATATTTTATTTAAAAGAAAGTGATATTTGATTGCAACAGAAGTAACGCACAGATATAATCAAGATCACAGATAAATAAAAATTATAATGTTATTTATCAAGAACATAATTTGTTAACTGTAGTACTTTTATTTTTGAAGTATCATTGCTTATTAATTAACACTTTTACTTTTACTTAAATGACAAAAGCTCTTTTTCGTAATGGCGCAAATGGCATAAATATCTTATATATTATTGCGTTATTGCGAGTTTTAAAATTACTACTTACAATTTATTTGCTACTCAAATAACGGCATTCGTTGTAGTAGAGTGTACTAACTGTGAAAAAATTATTAACAAGCTCGAATACATATTTGTAGTGCAGTCTTATTTCCACAGGCTTTGCAAGCACATCAACTTTCGCGGAAGTAAATATGTTCGCGGAACTTCCACAGAGGTGGATGCGTGAAAGTAAACTACAGAGATATTTGATAATGTAGACGGTATACCCGATCGTGATCGACATCGGTAGATAAATATACTTCGGGAAGTAATATTCACATATTCCGCTCGTATACGGGTATCTACTTGCATTCTACGGCAACGGAACGTGGAATCTTCTGTTTTCTGGATGCGGATTATATTTGGAAATTGAATGTGTAGTTTCTCTAAGCCGATTGGAGTAGTACAGCTGCATAAGGAAGCTGCATTCGCACAAATAACAGCTCGTACGGCAATATACACTTGCGTGAAATATAGGAATGCATTCTACTTAAAATCTCTCTTCAGTCGCGATTATTCTTTCAGTGTTTCACAAGTTTCTTCCATGTAGAAACATTACGATGCGAACGGCAACGGAATTTTGTTGATTCCTAGATAAATTATTTTCATCCCCCGAGCGAATAATGTTATTAGATTATATATATATATTTTATATTTTTATTTATCTGAAACACGAATCTATACGAATCACGCTCAAGCTATTAATTATCATTATCGATGCTATCATTCGCGCCGCCGTATCTTTACGAGGCGATAATTTATTAATGGGGTTTTGCATCACTTCCTTACAGAGAAATCCGCCACTGTTCTTTCCTCGCGCGGCAACCGCCAACAAATGTCAGGCTCCATATATGCTTCGAACGCATAAATTATTCATCAGTGGTTACGCTCGGTCGCGGAGTGTCTAGACGATGCGCGTTAAGCATAATAGCACTTGGGCTGTTACTTTACGGCAAACCGGATATTAATATAATCATCGTGCTCCGCTTGATTCGTTAGCCAGATGGTCGTGCAAACGTCTCACCAGGCATTGTGTGTCAAAATTTGATTTTGACATCGTCAACTGTAGACAAACGTGTTAACTTGGATATGGATTTACAAGAATTATTTTGTGTTAATATTATCTGTATCGACAATCTTTAAATAAATTTTGTACGTAAAGTAAAAATTAAAATAAAATAAAGTTTTCATTACATTTATTATTATTTGAAACTCTTTTAATTTTCTTACGGTCTAGGAGTTGAGATTACTTTAGATCGTTTGGAAGCAAAGGATAAGATATTTTGAGAAACGTCAATCAAAACTGTGATGTCAACAAATTTATTTTATTTATTAGAAATTATAATAAAAAAATTTGTAGAAATAATTTTTTTCGCGTAAGAAGAATTATTAAAGGATTCACAAGTCCGCATCTTGTCCGCTGCTTTTCTGCGTTATTTCGCAACTCAGCGGGAATTTCAGAGAGAGAGAGAGAGAGAGAGAGAGAGAGAGAGAGAGAGAGAGAGAGAGAGGACAGAAGAAAACTTATAGCGCTCACGAATTTGTTAGTCCCGTAACCCTTTTATGCTGGTCGCATAAAGTTGTCCGTCGTCTTTGTCCGTCTACGTCAGCTGTCTGTCAGCCGTTTGTTTCGCGCTAAATAAAAAGGACTCTTCTACTTGCGAGAAGCAGAAACGGTAATGCGCCGCGCAAGGGAAGACGATCGTTTGTTCCTCCGACAATGGCGCCGGATTCCCACTTAGAGACGAGAAAAACGGGCTAGACACGCTATGTACACGAGCGCTTCCATGTACGCTCGAAAGAACCAGCAGTGATGGCTCGTTACTGCCGGTACAGCTTGTGCATCGCGATCGATCATTAACTATCGGAAAAGCGATCAGTCGAAAGTGACGAGGTGGAGGCAGAGCACATGTTTAATAACGTCATGCTTCGCGGACCTCCTTCGATTTTCTACTTATTTCGATGTATTTCCTTAGAAAAAAGACCTTATGAGACGTTACGCGTTCGTTATCGCTTCTCTACTGTGCCATTTTCTTCGTCTATACAAAGTGAAATGTATTTATCTCAATATTTTTTTTTTTTTATATCTCATATCAATCAATTATTAATTTCGTAACTGTTAGTAAATTCCACGACTTATTTGGTGCGCTTTAGTATATATAAATAATTACATCATAGAATTATTATGAATACTTAATCCTAGGAAAAGCTTAGGAAAATGTGCTTCGATTGACGATTCAACGACGATACTAACACAAGAGTCGCTATTCTTCCTTATACATCTACAGGCATCGCGTGTGCGAGCGGAAATTTTTTGTGAACTGATGTCGAGAAAGGTTCAGTATTGCGGCACGCTATTCGCAGCTTAGAGTAGGACTTTATAATGGGACTTTGTTTACTTCATAGATTGTAGAATTATGTTGTTGTTCAACTCCTTTTAACTTCACGATTATCCCCCACGATTATCTTCATCTGTTGAGATCTCTCAGTCATATTGCGAAATTCCAACAATGAAAACTACAGAAAGTTTTGAAACTTTTAAGATCTAAATTCTCGACTTTATAATGCAGCATAATAAACTGTTTAATGGCCGTCAAAATAATTTACTCCATAAGTAATTGCTAAATATTAGAATCAGAAGTTCAGTTCTAAAGATTACCCGTGAAATTCTGAGTTTATATTTTAAGAAATATGGATTTTTTTTTAATTTGATTGAATTTTTGTAATGAAAACATAAAGCTATTTTATATGTAACAACGAGGGAATATTTCACATTTGGACTTTGCTTAATGTTTGCTCATTCTCTAATTCCGTGACCGTTAATTTGACAAGCATAGCGATTAAATCCGTTACATGCGTGACAACCGTAACCAGAAGTTGATTTCTATCTGCGGAGATTTGCGACGGCTTTCATGCGAGCCAAGCGGACAAGCGAATGGAAAGACTGTTCCCTCGAGACGAAAAATTTCTTACTTTAGCGAGAAGCGAGGATTTATACGACGCAATGGTGCTTGTGTCACTTTGAAACAAAATAACTGGGTTCATAAAGTCTACTTCGCTATTTAGTGAAGACAATCGTAAAACTATTAAAACAAAAAATTATTAAAACAAAAATAAATTATTAAATACATTAAATTATTAAATACAATAAAGTACAATTTATGTTAATCTGATTGCAAATGCAATTATAATTAAACGAAAACACATCATATACATTATAAAAGAAAAGAATGTAGAGTTTGTTTAATAAGTTATTTTGTATTATTTATTATCTTAATATGATGTTTTTAATATTAATATTATTAATTTTATTAATTTTCATTAATATTATTAATTTTTTGTGAATTTATAGATGGATATACAATTAAAATTACATCAAATTTATCTACTAGCATTATATTTTTTTACACAATAGCATTTTACTATTTAAGAATTTGCAGTCTTGCTTAGGCACAGAGTATATTTAGCAACATCTATCATAATGAAAATTTGAAAGAAATATATTGGAAATAATAAGCGTTCATTAATTTAAAATATATAATTAACATAGTTACGCCATAGAAATTGTGTAAAGCAGAGTTGGTCTAAAGTACATCTTGAGCTCCAACAGAATGTGATAATATCTACTCATAAAATATAATAAATAGGAGTTGATTACTGGGGATTTCCTTTCGTTCCTGGATAACTAGTTCTCGTTGCCCGCCCTATCGCGGTTAATTCGACGGACAGCATTCGCTTAAATCGTAGCTCCAACGCGACAACCGTGTACAGTCGGATCCTGATTTGTATCTGCTGTGGTCGGTGACGGTCTCCAGGGGGAGGAAAGAACCGTAGGAGGACGACGAGCGAACGGATGCGGTTGAATGTCTCGGAATGAGAGATAGAGAAACCCCGTCGTCGACGATTGGAGTCCCATGAGAAATCACAGCGGGCAGGAATACGTGGGGGGCTCGTCAACTCCTGACTGTTGAACGCGCAATTCCTGGATGAATAGCCGTGACAAAACCGTAAACGACCGTAATTGCGTTCCGTGGGGTCGTCGCATTCCGTGCCGATCGGCGAACCGCGAGGTCGAAGCCGCCCCATAGACTATGAAAGACTACAATGTTTCGTGATGATACAACATGCGTATCTCTATTACAGTATCCTCAATCACATTACACACGTTGTGTAACCACGAGTAATGCGAGGCAATTTTCAACGTTAGAAATTTGCATGAGACAGTCGGGAAATACTTTGATATCGATGATCAAACTTATCAAACTTATCAATCGTCCGAATAAATAATCTATACATTTATTTATATATATATATATATATTTTATAATTTATAACGCAATTTATTTTACAATGCATTTGTTGCAAATGATTAATGAAAATTACTTTTAATATTAAGATTGAGAATAATTTTTAAGAGCACATATTAATTAATATAGAAAATAAAAAAGAATGTTAACAATACTTTTCCATTTTTATATATCATATTATTATACATCATAAAACAAGATAATATGTTGATGGTGTGAAAAACACATTTGATGGCATCAATTAATGTTAATGAATAAATTTTGTGCTCTTTGTCTGCCTCGGGCAATTGTTAACGATTTCCTTTTTTAATTAATCCAGAGCGGATATATGTTATACATTTTTCGTTTCTATTTTATATTTTTCTTTTTCTTATTTTTGTGCATTGCATGTTCCCTATAGAATATTATATATTTATTATCTTTCGGTATCGCTTGTGTACCGTTTCTGCTTCAGTAATCCGCAAAAATATCAAACCACGCGAAATATACGCGGGCTAACCGTGTTTTATTTAAATAAAAATTCGTGAAAAAACGCTTGACGTTTTTGTCTACATCTGCAAACTGTCATCTTATTAATTGCTTTGGAACGCAGCAGAACGCAACCTTAATCTGATGTCGCATCTAAAAGAGAATCCAGGCCACGTGTCTACGTTGCGTGAAAAGAACCGACAGAAATGTCACCGAGTTTATCGCAACAAATGGCGTTATGCAATTTTGCCCGCTTATAGAGATTATAGTCGTGCCGCACCTGCTTCCGTACGCGGTAAATCACGGCTGACCTTTATGCATATATCGATATACGCGAGCGATTTAACATCGGTGTAACATTTAATACGCTAGCAAATACGCGCGCGGAAGCGAGCGTTTACGCGTCTGTACACCTGTTACGAAGCAATGATAAATCTATATAAGGGAGAAGAGAGAAAGAGAGAGCATCGATTAATATCGCGCGGTTTAAACCGGTGTTGCTTAAATCGACGAGAATCTAAAGCGCCTCGAGAAGAGTTTTACTCAAAACATACAAGGATAATTAATCTATAATTTCCTGCTCGATATCAGCTCATGTATATCAAATCAAATGTGTATTTATAGTATGTGAACTATAGTATAGGTTATATAAAACCTTGTAAAATCTGTTTCAAGTCTCGCATGGATTCGGAATGTTTTTCATTACATCTCTATAAATTATAACTACTTTTCATTTGTTTTAAGAATTATTTACTTATCTTTGAAAAAAATCCCAAAATGATCTTCTGTCTTAAAACATGTTTGTTTATAGAGTGCTCTTTTTCGAGATTTTCTTATTGTTTTGAAGTGTTGGATTTGGTTTTGAGACAAATTAGCTCATTAGCAGTAAACACGATGGTATCATGGTTTATACGTGTGCCTAAATTTGCGTACGTGTGACTAAATTTTTTTTCTCAGGTAGCGACCTGTTTGTCCCGATAACGATGAGGGTAGCCTATTCTGCTTATTGGACTCATAATATATCATTGCTCTTGCGCTCGACAATCTAAAATAAATCGGTTATTGCTGCGGCGATCGCTTTTATCGTAAAACGATTATTATATCTCGTGTCAGCATCTCGACGCTAAATAACGCTTATGAGGCATCGTTTGTTTCGCGCGTTTGAGGACCAATTGTACTGTTTCGCAGGAAGGGTTCGGATTTTCCACCCACTACGATTCCTGTCAGCCCACGCTATCTTTGTCCAAAGAAGTATACATGGTGTTCAGTACACAGCACGTGAAGAAGAATAACCTTTTTCGACAGATTGATATTACAAAGGATGCGGCTAGAATATTTTACTTGAACAATTGTTCACCAACACTTGTTCATCAATTATGTTATTAAAGGAATAATTTACAATGTTATGATAATCAAATTTTGATCTGTGTAACATGTTAATCATTAGAATCAATTATCTTTACAATTTGAAATTTAATCTTTTGTTACAATGTACCACTTTTATTTAAAACGTGTGAATCAATGTCTACTAGTAATAAATACCTCCGAAGTATGCGAAAGGAACAAAGGATATAATGCAATGAATTGTCTATTAATTTTAATCAGACGGCTTACTTTTAAAACACACGCGCTATAAATGCATTTTACATTGTGCTATATTCAAGTAAAATATACTCTTCGCACAAACAACTATCTGTCATGTTGTGCCGTAGAAATAAATAGTATCGACAGCATTGTCCATCGTGCATTTTGTTACAAACGCAAGCGTACGTGCAACGCATGTGCCATTTTTCTTCGACATTTTGCCAAGCGCAAAATGACCATCAGTCCGGAAATGCGGCGCGTAACAAAAACGAAAGAAGAACTGATTTCTCTCGAAATACGCGTCTGATTTTTAATTTAAACAAAATGTTTAATTTTCGATTTACATTGTTAGCAATACCGTGCGAAATGCATTTCGGCGATACCGGTAGATGCCAGTATAAATAATTTGTTTGACAAACTTCTCCGATGGTTGCACACATTTAAGCGAGAGAATGCATGTGCTCGTATGCATAAGCGTGTATTGTGCCGCACCAATTGTTTTAAAATACGCGGACGCGATAGTCACGGATGCAGTTTTATTTATTTATATTATTTGTGTGTGTGTGTGTGTGTGTGTGTATGCGATGTGTGTGGTGTGTGTGTGTGTGTGTGTGTGTGTATGCGATGTGTGGTGTGTGTGTGTGTGTGTGTGTGTGTGTGTGTGTGTGTGTGTGTGTGTACACGTACCAGGAATGTGACTGCATATAAACGGGTGTAAATCGATGAACAAAAATCTCTGACGAGTTTCAGGTACTCGCAGCATGGAAGTTCGTTTATTTGCATAAAAATTGGTTTAGACTTGGGCGTCCAAATAAAAAAGAATATGGAAGTAGATACTCCTCGTCGAATTCGTTACGTGAATCTCCGTTACAATTCCGATCGATATTCACTATTGTTATATGATTTCATATTGACCAATTTTATATTTTGTATTGGGTTTTGGTTAGTTGACATCTTGCTTTTAGACACACTAATCTCTATCTATCATATGCGTTATAAATTTATTTGATTAATTATATGTACACTACCGCTCAAAAATTTGAAGCATTCTATAAACTATGTTTTTATTAAATTGATGATTATTTTATTAAAAATATCAATATTTATGGAAACATAGACTATTTGTCAAATTAAAAGAAAATATTATACATAAATCCGATTAAACAATTGTGGAAAGAGCTGGACAGAGCAGTTTGTAAAAAATATTCTATTTCTAAAAAAACCTTTGAAAAATTTTTCAAGGCACTTGATATAATATCAAAATAGAAACTATTCGAAAATTAATTAAAATGCCAAAATTGTATCAGACGGTTAAAGCACAAAAGGAAGATCTTTTACTTACTAGGAAAAGAAAGTTTGATTCACTATTTGTTAACACTATAAATAATAATATTTTGTTCTATTCATAAATCTTATCTAAATAAATATACATATATTTATTTCAATACTTGCAACAAAATAATTGTATCTTAAAAAAAATTATTTATAACTGTAAGATGCTCCTTTTAAGTAATTTAGTGTAATTAGAAATGGAATTTTATTTTATTCTCTGAACATTAAATATTTTGCACGACGAACTTATTTACATCGGCTTTCTTCAAGATATTGCAGTAAACCAGACATGCTAAAATTACGAGATACAATTTGCACGCGTAATTAATCGATATGCACGATCATATGTATTATTATAAGTACATCGCTGACGATGCTAATAGGGGCCCATCAATATTCACTATCGCGTAACGAATGCATTGTGGATGCGTGTATTGACCGTTAATATGTGGTGACCCATAATACGCATTTACTGAGTAATTTTGTTAAATTACAATGGCATATAGCTGCGAATTGGTATTATGATCAATTCTTCTCTGCCGCACTTATTTGCGCTTGCCACCAACGCGTTTTCATACAAACTGTAGATGTGATAAACATTCACACATGATCATAGCATGTCGTTACAACAATCGTACGTGAGTTCATTACTGATCATTATGTATAGAAATGCATTCGACTGCGCAATGAAAACATAAAATGTACAAACGTACGTTACAATCGCGCGTATTGCAGCAATCGTTAAATTAGGGCTTAAAAGCTTATTGAAAACATAAATGATTCTGGCGTAAATTGGTCAGACGAAAATGTGAAAATAAATAAATATGTATAGAGCTTTATTATTAACAATATAAATGTATATGTATATTTTTGATTGATACGAACAAATAACTTTTCATCTTTAAAAGTTAATTTCATTAAAAGGTATTTTCATTCTATTATTACTGTTCAATTATTCATTCTGTAATTGTAAATTGTGTTGCACCTTTGAGTTATAGAATTATAAAACAATAAAAAATTGAATATAAGTATATAAAGAAATATATGTGTACAGAAACTCCGTAGAAACTTCGTAGAAACTTTGCTTCGCGAATGTCGTCAGCCGCGGTGTGTCTAAAATCTTTTCTTCGTCGGAATACATAAATTTGAAACACAAAGGAAGACGTACGAGCGGCACGTAAATCATTTTGCGATCCCTGTCATTTTGGAGGAAGAAAGCCAAAGAAAAAGAGAGGGAAAGAGAGAGAAAAGGACGTGTAGATTGAATAGTTGAGAAACGAACGAGTGCGATGCTGATGTCAGAAGAGCGAGCGCTGTTCGAAGTGTTTTGAGACCAAATAAAGGCCAGAAAATCGTGGCTGTGTGAGGCAACTATGGTCGAGTCACTTCTCGAGTCGCGGTGATCGCGAGAACACTTCACCTTCGCCCGGCTGTGAAATCGTCGCGGCGAACCTCGCTTCTTAGCCAAGAGCAAGCGCATTGTAGGCATAATGCATACGTAAGGCTCCCGGGCCAAACCAAACACAAGGGAAAATGGAAGATGAACGAGGAAAGTGAGTGAATTAAGATGTTACGCCATTCACTTCGGCTTTCCGCTGAAATTAATGTTTCCGTCGGTTGAAACTTCATTTTCTTCTTGCCTCGGTGGCTTCAGTGTATACAGAGTCGCCTGTTATATACAGGTGACAGCTACTTCAACAGTTACCTCCATCAAGAAAGTTTCTGGTCTTTTTCGCTACTTCATGTCTATCAACGTCTACGATGTTAATATTAATAATTTGGGATGTAGCACTCACATATATTTTTATTTAAATTAGTTTGCGATGATTACTGTAATTACTGTAGTTTACGCGAATGTGTAAAGGTCCGAAAAGTCAAAAAGTCAAAAACGAAAAATAACAAAAAAAGTTTGGTAACAAAAAAGTGAAGCGATAAATAACGTTTCTTAAAAATACCATTAGTGCGAAAATATTTTGGTTCCGTTTTCCGTATGTTCTGAAGTATTACTATTTGCTGACAGTTGAAGAATTACTACTGTGAAACTCAATTTTGTGTCGAGAATAAGAGCGCAAGCTAATGCATGCGTGCGAACCGTGATTTTGCTTTGTACAAATGCTGCTTGTAACGCGAGGTAATTTTGTGGAGGAAGGTGAAGAATGAGCAGAGAGTTGAGTGGATAAAGGCATTACATCATATTTCTCAGTTATTCACGAAAACATTTCATAACGCGCGAATAATCTGAATCTGCCGCTTTCTTTGCCCACTGCGTTTTTGCTGCGAAGGGAAAATAAAGGCCAACCGTAGCTTTTATGCAATTCTCGATGGTTTCGAGAAAAGCTATACAATTGACTTTTATGAAACATAGATTCGTAGGCTAGCTAGTAGGACGCAAACGCAAAGTTTTCGAGCGCGAAGCCAATTTTCAGCGGCAAAATTACAAAAATATTTCTCGCGGTAGAAACTTTTAATGAAATTTCTATTCCCCGCAAACTTGGAAAGCTAAAATCTGCTAGCTTTAATAAATCATCACCTATTCTCAACATTTTATTTTTATAATCGAGTTTCCAGAGGCCGACATAATGAACACACGGTGAATGCATGTATCGGTGTTGCTTATCTTAAATTTTTCTCGTACACCAGCGGTATTCCCAAGTCGTATCTCGAGGTTGCTTACAACCCTCGCATAATATGCATACATAATGGCTCCCCGAGCACGTCCTCGCGAGAAACTGTCCATTAGCCGCGCTCCAGCCGTCCCCAAGTTTCCGCAACGAGGCGTCGGGGACAGAGTGACGTAATGAGGTAATACTTAAATTGCGTCCACGTGCCGCGTGACAGTATCGACAGACAGGACCTTTGGCATAGAAAGCCATCGGTCGGACGGGCAGAACTAGGCCGCAAACAATGGCGGTGCTTCTCGTTAACGACGAGACGTCCCGTCGGCGTCGGCTGCGGCATCATCTGGCGCAGTCCAGTCAGGATTGTATGGGCAGCCCCGTGCGAGTGAGTTCGAGTAAAATCAGTCGTCGCGGTTATCCGCTGAATAAGTGCGAGACGCGTCGAACGACGACTATTCCGAGAATTACTTTCAAGGATTGCTTTTGCGAAATTATTAGCAATCTCATTCCGAATCTTGCGCCGAAAAGATATATATTGTGAACAACGTGAGGAAGTGCGCGTGATAGTGCGGCGATTAGGGTTGCTTGTCTTAAAGATAGAAAGATACCTTTGGAAGGCGAATTGGTTTGTAGGAAAATAGCTGAATACGAAACTTGAGTTTGAACAGGTCGGTGGAACGATGCGATATTGTTTGGAGGTAGGATTTTTATATGAAGAATGTAGTACGGTTACAATTGCATTGGTAGATTATTTAATGTTTTACATGATAGTTTTACATGATTCTGAAATAGTATTCTGAAGTATTCTGACTATCCTTGAAAAAATTATTTCTATACGAATCTGTATTATCTGTATATTTGTACGGTTTTGAAAATAAAATGATGTTAAGTTTATGGAAATCTAAGTTCACAGTAGAATAAAATATGTGAAGCCAGACCTAGATTAAGTGAACGCGATCAAATATGAAAGAACAACTTGAGTCAATCGTCACTTGACTACTCGTAACACTGTTCATATTTATAAAGTAAGAGTAAATTATTCATTTATCTTTCTACTTATTCATTTGAATCCGGTTTCAGAGGGACAATTATAATTATCTTTAAAATTCGTAAGTGATAATGATCATGTGTTACATATCTCATAACACACATAATTGAAATCACATTCTTTGTTACATAATTCAAATGACATTCTTTTCTTATCGTCCTGAAAGATGGTTAATGAAATTCGTGAAAAAAACGAAGCTGATTAATATCGCGCGTGTTCAGGCATTAAGTTATTTAAACTCAACGTAAATGAGAGCTTAAAATTAATTACTTTGCGGAAGAAAGGCTTTCCGTTGAATTAAAAACTAAATAATTAAGTACTTTTCGTTGTTTGAGGGATAGATAGAATAAATAGATAGTACATCGTCAAATCTAATTTTCTTTCTTTAATAATAAGAATGAGAACAAACAAGTTAAATATAAAAATTGATACAAATATACGATGTAGTCTATGTGAATATATACAATTTAAGTAATGATTAAATGTAAATGTATCAAAAATAACAAAAGTAACATCAAACAACTTAATGAATTATAAGTATAAATTTGATTGACACCAAGTAGAGCTAAATAAACTATTGAATACATTTTATCATAAAATTACATATTTTCACAAGGACTTCAAAAAGCAAAAGGGATATTTATAAACGATCATAATATTATCGTAACGAATATAAAATATTACAGCTATTTCAGTACTACAAAGATAGTTTTAGGCTTCATAAATGTAATAGCTCAATTAGTTAAACACGAGAAATTTATTTTCCCGTTAATTTGACAATAGTTATTTTTCAAAAAGTTACTCAATGCAGAATTGTTGTTTCGTGATCGTGATAATTTTTCAAGTAATGGAGACACTTCGATCCGAGAAATCACCTGGCCGGGGACAAGTGGTGAAATAATGGTAACACTAAGTGAAGTAATAGAGCACGAGCGAGAATGGTAGGTTTTCCCTGGCACATAACTACGTAATGTAGTAAACTATTAAGGTATTCTGAGCAAGTGCGCCGCGCCGCGTGCTCTAATTAATGGCATCCCATGCGCGGCTACCGATTATCTCGCCGTGTATAATCTTACCCGACCGAGACGCGACGGTTTTAGACGTCCGTGGGTCTGAGGCGGGATTAGAGGAGCAACATCGATAATCGATTAAGTTTAAGTGCTTCCCACACCCGACGGCCTATGTAATAACGTATGATTCTTCGGAGACGATCGTCACGTGCTTAAGTACCACCAAGGAAACTTGAGGAACCAGTTATTGCTGCTGGGAATTATCAAGTAAATGCGCCGCCCGGCGAGAATGAAACGCAAACTTTTTGATGTTCTTAAGATAGGATTGCGAATGAATTTTATTGAAAGAAGTTTTAATAGAAACCATTGGAACTGTTGTCCGTGATAAACTTTTGATTCTAGATGTTAAATAACTTGATAATAAATCTTGGATTGATTGATATATATTTTAAATAAAACTGTGATTGGTTATAATTGCATTTTTATATGATACAAAGTATCCTAGGATTTTTAATAAGGCTTCAAATTACTCTTCTCTTATTCTTATGTGAAGCTGCTTGTAAATATATCGAAACTGTTCTCTTCCCCCTTTGCTATAAAGAATCTTTCATTAATCCAGTGGATCGATCCATCTCACTTCGCGTGTTAGGAAACTATAAGCTTGGCGTCTAAGTATATTTACAAGACGAAGTATACTTCTTTTTCCCCCCTTCCCGATCTTTTATTGCCACGAAATCGTTATTGTGAGTCACTTGTAACGGCCTAAGACGAATTCTTCCTTTACTCTTCAACAGAATAATATTCGTCTTCTCAATTTTCCTACCGTTGTTATCGCTTGCTGCCCAAAAGTGAGCTATTTTCCTAAAAGTCTTTTTTTTAATTTTTTCTCACTGTTGTTACAAGCACCATTTCTTAATGGTACAACGAGCATTAGCCCGAAACGTTACATTTTATAATATAATTTGCTAAAAAAGCTATTTTCAATCAATCAGAAAATCATTAACATCTTACTATGAGTAAATCTATTTGTAATATGTGATAAATATATTATTAATTTCTATAGTCACTGACATAATATATTCCGTTAAAAAAAGATGAAACTTCGTATTCGTAGTCACCTGTGTGATGATTCTAATAATTTAAATTTAAACGATTAATTGAACTAATTGCATGAGTGATTATTTGATGAACGCTCCTCACGTAAGTGAGTGATTTTATATTTTAGGCATTTCATGAATCTAGAATGGCAACATTTTTCTTTCTTCATTTTTCGTTCTTTCGGCGCTCGAACTCATAAATTTTATGTAGCATGGTAATATTTATTCTTCCAGTTTCTATGACATAAGCTAATCAAAGTGAGTATAGACTCAATTAACAAGATATTGTATTTTTATTTTTCTTGATTTTTGCTTGGCATGCCTCGGGGACCCGTCGTACCTGAACTCCATGATTCTTAGTTCGATGATTGCTCCGCTCCAGAATAAACTCGCTGAATTCACCATTTCTACACGTCTGATGCAGCTGTTCTTTTTCATTTCACAATCCGGTACACTTCCATAAATTTATGGCCTTTAAAAATGCGGTCAGTTCATATTATATTTATCAGATCGGTTTGTAAATTTGTGCTTATTTAGTTTGTGTTACAAGCATGATAAAAATAAATTTTTATTTTTTATAATAAATAAATATTTTAATAATTTAATAGAAAATGTTATGAGAAGCAACAGAAAGAATTGAAAATTAAAACATTAAAAGTTAAAACATTTGGATATTTATATTTATTTTATTATTTTTAATCCATTTATACTTATTTTATTATTTATAATCCATTTTGTTGTTACATTGATCGAAGAGTCCAGAATGTAGTAGTCTCAAATGATATATTAATTGAATAATTTATTGTAAAATATTTTCATCGCGATAGGAAAAAAAAAATTCTTGTGTTATCTTACAATAAAAATATTTTACAATAAATTATTCAATTAATTATCGTTTTGCGTGAACTGATTATTATTATTAAATGTTTTCCTCTTTTCCGCGTTTCTGTATCTTCTTTATTTTCCTGTCTTTTTTCCATAATGCATTACGCATACGAGGTGTCTCGTTTTAATCTATAAACGCCATTCGTCTTCAAAGATGGCAACGGATGAGAAGCATTTCCGGCATATGTTCCGAGGCAGAAGAATGGCGTCTGGAGCAGATTTTTCTGCAAGAATTTTTCCGCCAAGAAATTGTTTTCATTTTCTTAAATGAAAACACGCATTTCTTCGCGGTAACTGCAATCTCGACAAGTACCTGTTCGCAAGATTTTTAAATTACGTTACATCGTACTCTCTTTCTCGTTTTGCACGTTACAGAAAAGTATCCTTGTAGAATTAAAGTTAGAGATTTCTTTTTTTCTCTATATGAGAAAAATTTTTGTTTCAAAGTTCGAGCATTTCAAAAAGTATCAAAGACGGAATGAACGTTAAATTGTTCTGCTAGTATTAAAGACTTAACTTTCTCAATCAATATCATTCTTGCTGAATATTTATACATCTCGTAAACTTTATGCGATTCAGCACAATGCATACTCGTAGAGTGGGAAACAATTTAGCATTCTATTCTACTACGGCTCCAAAGGCGCAACGAGTTTGTGCACGAGACAAAGGACTGTCGGATTGTCGACGTACTACTGCCTAAAAGCCACGATGGTTGCACCCCAAAATGCAATGGGTGCAAACGCTTTTAACGACACCCACCTTTGACGGATGTCATCATATAAAACGTGCAGTTGAGAAGCAGTTTCATGAAATACCCAGTTTTCTGCGTACACATCTCCGTTCAACGAGATATAGTATTCTTGATTTGATACATTTTTTATTAAACGCAGCATCTTTTTTTGTTTTGATCTTCTATTTCTAAGTTATTATATTAAGCAGAAACTGATAGATAGTTGTGCGATAGAATTTGAAGGAAAATTTTGATTTATGGAAACTAATAACAGATTTGAAAACTGCGTATAAAACGTACTGTAAACCTTGCTTTTGCAAAAATTGTTATAAAAAATTTTTTCTGTCTTGTTTGACGTTATCGCAGTTATTCCAGTTAACGACATTTTTCATGCAAACTTTTTTTATACACACACGCGTATAAGTAAATTTATGACTCATAAATTTCTCGTGTAAATATGACACGGGCATAGAGTCAAAATATCTTGCAATGATATTTACACGTGTGATATATCACTTAAATTTTCATATATTAATTGTAATTTCGATTCTATTTTTCTTCGGACCACAGATTGTATATATTTGCTCAACACGATCAATAAAATGGCGTGACATTAAAATAGTGAAAACAAATTACTCTTATAATGTTAACTATGCAAAAGTATGCGAATATAAATTTTGGCACTATTGACACTCTCTCACTCTCTCTCTCTCTCTCTCTCTCTCTCTATATATATATATATATATATATATATATATATATATATATATATAGATATATTTTTTTTAATATATGTATTTTTTTTTTATTGTATTAGAATCGCTCGATGTGCATTGATCGAACGATTTGACGATAAAAGTTTAAATTTAATAAAATCATTTTGCACCAATCACAAAAAGTTTGTAAATTCGAAATTTTTATTTATTAAATATAAACCACAGCACGTTAATATCTTTATGAATATAGTAATATATATATATATATATATATATATATATATATATATATATATTTGCCTCTTTTTTTAAATTATAAAAGATATTAATATAACGTATCGTTAATAAAATTATTTTTATTTAAATATTAAAACTAATAACTGAATATTTATATATTCATGTGTTATTTTATACATGCTCATAATATATGATGTCATGTAAAAATGGAAAAGTGACATAACGGGAGCATAAATCACACGATATAGAGATTCATTCTTATATACTCGCAGCAGTTTCAAGATTTCATTTGACGATAAAAACAATCGATAAAGTGGCAAACCGAAACGACCAAGCCAAACGAATGACAGGGCGATAAAATCCTAGGAGCCGAGTCTTCGTTTAATATCAGGTGACACTTATGGTATCTCAATACGAAACTCGCGAATCCGTCCGTGTGGTTGGCTGCAACGCGCAGCTAGAATATCAAATAGATCCATAGTTCTCGGTAGACAGTCGACTATGTAAGATAAACGAGGTAATATGGCCCGTGACGCTCACTAACTGCCGGATTTACTGAGCTCGATAACCGATAACTTTCTTATTAAATCGACTCGGGTTAGGTTATCGGTGCACTGACTAACTGTTCTGTGCATGGCTGCTCGAAAGGACTCTTATGTTGCATCGCTGCTTCTGAATTATGCTACTGTAATGAGAATTAACTATTATACACGATAAGAAACTATAATATTCATCCTTGAGAAATAATAATATTCATATAATACGAAAAACAAATAATTTAATATGCAGGATGTCATTTTCTCGAGTAAAAATTTAAAATAATAAAAAATTTAAATTAATGAACTTTTAACTTGCGAATAATTTCAAGTAGAATATTCAATATCATAACGTGATAAATAAATATATTGGAGATGCAGTAGCGCTGAAGTTATCATGTTGAAATTTTGATGATATTGTCTGAACCGTTTGGCTGCAAATATCACATATCGTAACTTTCAATATGTAGTATTAAGATATATGAAATGAGAAATAAATAAAATTGTTTTTCACTCTTTTATTTAATTTAATAAAATATTGTAATACATTGCTGTTATAAAGTATGTCCTATATCCTGGTAAAGTGAATCAAACTAGAAATCGATAATACATTATAATAAATATGGAGCAATAATCAGTAACGATGTTAAATTGTTAATGTTGTAAAATGTTGACAACAAAATTATTTGTGGCCATTTAAATAAAAGAGTTTTATTAAAGAGTTATTCGAAATTTACAGTTATTAATTTTATAATTAATTTTCTACCTGAAACAATATTGCTTTCATATACATATACACACTTTAAACATATAAGAGAATTATTACGTAAAAATGATTTTTTAAATTTTTTATTACTTTGCTTTTTATTGTATCGCGCTCTTGCAAAAGCCTTACAAACCGTAAAAGTAAAAAGTTTTACAGTTTACAGTTGTAGAAAGAAGCGAAGCTTCGTCTCAAAAGAGAAATGCAACGTAAATGTTTCACGACCAACTTTCTTTCTCCCGGCATTTAGTCAGGCCTCTAACTTTGGCCAAGGAAGGAAGTTATTAATCTGCGAGGAGTCAATCCTTCTCTCGCCTCTCATAATTCACAGTCGGTCCATTGTATTCGCTCAACTGCAATTATGCATCCGCGCTGAATTCGTCCGTGACTTGCGTCTGCATGCATATTGCAGTTGCTGTGTTTTCACTCGCAAAAATATTCGTGTATTCGATTACGTAATGCAATTTTGCCATACGTATTGTCAGATAACCGACGAAAATACTTTTTCACAATCATATCAACAAGAAATATTTGTCATGGATTACGATTGCTACGATTAACTTAAAATTGCTTGAATTTCATCAGATCCTTTTTTACTCGCGATGCAAATTATTAATGCTTATATGAAATTATATTATGTCAGAAAGGAACTTTGAGCACGAAGTCTTTGTCTTTTATCTTTCGCTGTAATACGTTACTCTAAATTGGCATGCCAAGAATTTTATTGAATAAAAGGCAAGCATAAGAAAGAAAACGAAGACAGCTCGAATCTCGAACGTGCAGAGAAGCATAAAATGCTTCTGATGATAACTTAATATTTAATGAAAATATAGAGCATCTCTCTTCTGAAACGTAATGTACGAATAAACGGAAATGCACCGTGATTAAAATATTGTTAAAAGTCCATGAATCCCGAATCACATACGAAAAAGGAATCACATACATAGGAATAAAAGTGCGAATATTAGTTTAATAAATTAAACTTTTTCATACGCTCGACAAAATTTTATTTGACAAATAACCGAGTGGAATTCACACGGTGAAATAGTCGGTACGAAAAGTAAAATATTTATTTTTGAAGTACAAACGCGAGATATGATGACAATATTTTGCTGTGGTCGTTGACTCAATCTTTTATATTATATGTGTATATGTCTAAAATTTAACAATTTAAATAAATAGGGAAAATAGGGAAATTTAAAAATACCCGCTGAGAGGAATTGCGAATCGAGATGGAGAATTTTGCCCATTCGATTTGTAGAGTATTTATAATTTTTTTGTAACACATCGAGCAATACGAGGAAGACAAGCGGAAATGTGAGTTCTATCAATCGGAATATTTTATTAATAGCCATTTCATACGTAGCAATAAATGTGTAAAAATTATTCCGAGATATTACGCGAGCTACGAAGTTTCGAACACCTGTATAATTTGCAGTAATTACGAATAATGACCAGCGGCCATCAGTTCACCAACTGATTAAATGGGAATCAAAAGTGCCGCGAAGAGCTGCTCTCGCGATGCACGTATAAATAAACCCATTAACACTTTACCCGTCGGTCCTCGTCGTGACGGTTATTGCGCCTGGGAGGTGGAAACTGCGATTTATTTGATAGCTCAAAGCCGCAAAATAAATTAGAAGCTATCTGGCGCACGCCTTCTTCTCTTTCTGCATTTTCGCTCTCGCTTTCTTTCTCTCATCCTTCCTCGCGGTCTTTTCAACTTCATTTTGAGACAAGCGCGAAAGCGCCTATAGACACGGCGGAACGATGTAAAGAGAGAGAGAGAGAGAGAGAGAGAGAGAGAGAGAGAGAGAGAGGCAAAAGAAAATTGTACTTTGTATTATCATTGTGGATGGCAGTTACCATTCTCCCCTTTTTCGTTCGATTGGACGAGGAATTGCCGACGGTGATCGAGCAATGTTATCCGTCTCAATCAAACGTCCCATCCAGCTTGCCGCGGTATAAAAGGAATTCCTGTGTACGCATAGTGTACCTGTATATATCCGCAAGATACTCGCCCGCGTTACTCTCGCAGCATTGCCCCGAAGCAACGATGCTTTATCTAGAAAACCGAGAAAATCCGCGACAAGCTCAAAGCGAGCACGAGCCCTCAACAGCGATCCGCGCCACGACGTCAGAACTTTATCAAATCGCCGAGGCAACAAATATCGTTGATTTCAGCCTTTTGTCTTGGAGAATGTGCGCGCGTATTGTTCCGCTTGATGCGTGTCGCATTCATACATTTTTAATTCGACAATAGCTTCAAGTTTGTGATTTTTTTTTTTTTTTTTAATGAGATAACCAAATGACATCCTCTTTATAATTCGTTGATTATCTTAAACGACACGAATTATCATCGCTGTATTTGTTGAACAATTGTCTCCGGAGTACGTAGTTTACAGATTAATTTGAACACTTAAACTTTATCGATATTAACGTTTTCGTAATCTTCACAGAGTGCATTGATTTACAATAATTAAAAATGATACGGCAACGATGAAAAGTTTATTTAATTTTAAATATAGATATAGAAAAGAGCTAAAAAAGGAACATTACGTTTTCTTTACTTATGGCAGTCAGATAATCTCGGAAAATCGACGTTCTGTAACATGAAGACCTTATGAAAACTATCCCTCCGGCTATAAATATCGATGATTTAAAGTACACGGTTCTCCTTTCCATTTTACTTTAGCGGCTGCGGATTTTATCTACTACTGACGTTAAAAAATATGCACATATATTCCCGTATTGAGATTTATGTTTATAGAACTTCAAGTGATATCTTCGATAAATATCATTGATGACCATGTCAGTTTTTCGATTGTACGACGGCTTGTGAAAATTGACGAAAAATTTGCGTAGAATATTTGTAAGATATTATTAAAATAATTTAATATAATAATAATGAATATAAAAGTGCAATACATATTTCTCAGCGTTATTAATTTAATATGAACAAGCGGCTTGTTGCAAAAATTGCTCGTACTTTAACACGCGTATAAAAAAGCTTTATAATCTACAAAAAATATTAGCTTTATTACAGCAATTTGTGATTTAAAATATTATCTCTCGCGTGCGTTATCATCTTGTAACAAACTCTGTAATTGTTTGTTAGCGATATAAAAGAATCTCTCTACTGATGAAATTTTTTGTTGTTCATTGAAAGTGCATGATATCTCTAGTTTAGTCAGGCAAAAGCGATGTTACCAGCTGATTTCACTCACGTTTAGCTCAAAACGAAATTTGCTGAATCAACTACTAATCCATTTTGGGAAACCAGGAAAGTTGCTGTTTACGATGGTTTCTTCGATTTGTACCAACCGAGCAACGTACACACTTGATTACTTTAAGTGTAATTAATTTAATTTGCCACATATACGCATTAGATTAATTTTGCATCCCGACATCGTTGAAGCAACTGCAATTTGATCGCTCGTCGTAAATTGTTTAGTGAGCCACGTGGGGAACAGACAATTATTTCATTCCAAAAATTCCATATTGGAAAGAATTCTGTCGCACTACTGCTGTAAATTGTACCCGGTATTGTTCTCACTCGGCATGCATTATTTTCCGGGAAAATTTATGACGTCAGCCAAAGCGCATTAACGATCGACCGATAATGCGGTCGGTGATCAGACCATCGCAGGAATTTGAAAGCGGTTTAATCGTTATTAATGCCAGACTATAGCGAATACACATTAATTTCACGAAGAGATATTTTCTTGAAAAGGATCACGGTAAATGCGCGTCAAGCGACAAGAAATGCAACATCGTCGTGTTCATGTGAATAACGTTTTTATGAAATATATAAGGGATGTTACAAAAACTGGAAGTCCAGACTTTAGATACATGTAATATTTATAAAATTAACAAAAAAATATCAATAAGCAATAGATTTAAAAATTGATTTCTGCTTACGAAGCTTAATAATATTAAGAAATAAACGTTTTAAGAGTCTTTTCAGTTTTTACAGTTTTTTAATCAAATGTGTAATAGGTAATTATAATTAGCGGTCGTTATGTTATTGTAAACGGTTTATTTTTACGAACTCTTGATTAATTATCCGATTTTTACTGCAGAATTTGAAAGATATACCATAAATCTGGCGAATAATTTAATGTTCATATGCTTCTATTCCTGAGAGATTAAAATCATTTTTATCCAAGCACATAGATAAATCCAGCATCGCGACTGCGCAACGATCGACGGATCATTAATTACAAATCCATCATTACTTTATCATGAAGCACGGTATCTGAACTGCGGCGATAGAGTGCATGCTCCTCCCCACCCCCCCCCCCCCCGCCTCTCCTCTCTTCGAGCTACCTTCATTATGCAGGAAATCCTTTTACACTGATCGAGCATTTTTCGTATCTGATCACGCGGACGTAAGTTTTACAGTAATCCGTCAGAGAGGAAATTGACACGCGGATATAAATCACGTTACGAAGATCGGCGCGAACGAACGAACTGTATAGGCAAGTTGAAGAAGTATTAAGTATTGGCTGACTTCAGGTTAGTACAGCGGATCTAGGTCATATTTCCATAGGATTAAGTCCACACTATATTCCGTAATGCAATGTAAATGTAACCCTGCGTCATAAGCAAACTCGTCGAAGTTCGTAATCTGAGTTTTCGCCTTTTAACGAAGCGAATTTCTTATAATATGAACTTTCTAAAATATACATAAAGTGACCGCGTAAAGTCACATCCTATTGCATGTCCGTTGTATTCCCGGCTGTAGAATTAAAACTTAGATTCGAAAAGGACTTTATTTTTAACTTATTTATCTTTAATTAATTATTCGAAAGAATATTTTTTATAATTCTCCATTTTGACGGATTAAATAAAATATGATTAAATATCTCTAAAAATAATTATTACGAATTATTAAGTCGGATATGATTTATTGTAGTTTCATTAACTTTGCATAAATTATATTGTTGCAGTTTTGTGAATTAAAAGAGCTGTAGGATCTCTCTACTGATTATGTAACACGTCTGACAATCCAATGATTACTAGTTAACGATGTAAATGTAGCATAGATGGACTAGTTGTACTCTCAATATGTGCCCAATGCAGAAGCACGACATGATTTAATTACATGATGAGATTGTTACTGAAACAGCATTTATCAAAATGATGGATGATGTTTAACGATCCTATCCAAAGTTCGCGATAAAATTTTCACGTTCGGATGCGGTGTTTCGAAGTTTAATATCGTTGGAGTTCACATAACAGAATAAATGGTGCATCACATGAATTCTCGATAGATTCATATGCCAATATACATTTCTTTTGAAATTAACGGCAAAACAAAAATGCGCAACTAATCTTTATTGTTTTTGCTGAAAAAAAAAAACACACAGTTGTAATCCCTACTACCAACCGTATAAAAAAACATTTAAATTAATTTGCTGCGTAGGAGATCCCATTTTTCTATCGCTACAATGTCCGCGTCGCTCTTTTCTTTTTTCTTCCCTTGCAGTTTCACGTTTCGACGAGACTATCTCGGACGGATTCATGGAAAAACTGGGCCGTCATAGAGCTGGTCTCGTGCCAGAAAACTGGAAAGGGAAGCGGATTTATATCTTAGCACGTTTTATTTGCAGAGCTGTGACTTCACTTATGGGCAAACTTGTTAAAAAAAAAAAAAAAAGAGACTTGATAAAAAGTTGCGTTGTGATATATTAAAGCAAAAATTTCAGCAGATTTAAGGAGATTACCGCTAAAATCAAAATGGTACATTCCGAGGTATGCCGTGCGTATTCTCGATGCATACGCGTTCTTGAGTCACTTTACGCTGGCATTCGTGTATCACACGCAGATAGATATTTGCGTGACCAGCTTTTTGCGCAGCAGCAAAATCACGTTCCGCGCCATTGCTCTCGTTGGTTTGTTTCTTATTGATCCGTTGTCGATGCTTAGCATTAAACCGACGAATATGATAATACATAAAATTACAGTGGCCATTAGCGTAGCCCACACGCGCGGGTACACGCTGCACGCTGGTTCGCGTGTCAGCGTGTACACGTATGCCCGTGTCTTCGTTATCTATGCTGACCACATGCCGCGTAATCTTCTTCATTATATCTGCCGGGTCGTTTCGCATTTGCATTAAACGAAAATGTTTGTGTACGCGCCGCGGCGAGATAACGTCTGGGGACACACGGGACTCTCCCACGGGGACCACGACGCGGTCCCGTTTTTACGCGCGGTTCGTATTTTAACCATAACCGCGGAGATTTGCGTGCGTATGTCCGCGTGTGTGGCGCGGAAAATCCCAGCGAGTATCAGTAAGAGACCTGGGACAAGGCGATATTACATGTGGAGCGAGTAGTGCACCGTAAGGGTAACAGCTACGCGCATGCGTTTAAATTAACTCGGAAAAAAAATAGACTTTTAACTTCCACGATGTTGCTCCGTGGAACTTACACTCCTCTTTTTCTTCTCATTGATTTGTATTGTTTATTTATAGAATTTTGAAACTTAAAGATTTATATTTTAAGATATGTATCTAGTAATATAATATTACGTAAGTATTTTTATATGATTTTTAATTTTTAATCAAAAAATTTAAAATCACAAGTTAAAGATTAAGTCTTTTTGAATGTAATTACACAATATCACAATATCATAATTACACAATTACACAATTACAATCGCTATTACGCATTCTGTTTTTAGCATATAAATTATAATAATGCGAATGTTTATGTGCTTTTAAAATTCTAAAAAGAAAAAAAGAGATTTAAATAGAACAAGTAATTTATTTTATAATGAAAAAATTTCAATGAAGTCTAGAAAGGACAATAAATGACAATTCTTGCATAAGGATACTTGTAATTAAGATTCTGATCAGAGGAACAGCCTGCGAATTACTTTACGACGACAACATGATATACCGATACAACGAATCGCAAGACTACCAGTACGTGCTAAATTTATTTTACCACCGGCTTATATTTTGCGTATTTGCACAGAGTGTATTCGCATGTAACGCTGATTCTCGCCACTGTGGAATAACCAATATATATGATATTTCTCCGCGCAACGTATACAGAGCACAACAGAGCGTTCGTGATTCTTGCGCAAATACACGCGTACGTAATCCGCAATTACACCGAGGAATCATCGTATAAGTCACGTAACGCAAAGAATAATAAGAAAGATGATAACAATCGTGAGATAACGTGGCAACTTGCATCTCGCCCGTCCGAGTCGCGGCAAATCGCGGGAAAGCGTTGCTCTCGCAAGCGTGATCGGCAATTATTTGACAAGTTTGTTCGCGCTCGTTCGTCGATGTCCGTCCTGGATCCGGCTTTAGCCGCGTATCCGCAGTGGGACAATTCTCACATGTAACATGTGTCTTGTGCAAAATACGACAACAACAATAGGTGCATTTCAGACGCGCGCACAGTCCGGGTATTTCACCACGTGCAAATAGCGAGAACCACGTTAAAGCGACTATAATAGGGCGGATTAGAGAGAGGAACGTTCGTATTGTCATTTCTCGGCGTCATCGTCGTCGTCGAGGAGGAAGTCTCTAGGAGGAGAAGCTGCGCGAGCATCGCTTTTAGTCAGAAATGCGCCGCGAAAGCTTTGCACCATCTCGGAATTTTCGACGGGTTCGCAAGCCGGGAAATTCCAGCGGCGGTAATTAACGTGAGCACTTTAGCGTATGCCTCTGTACCGGGGCCAGACAAAGGGTTAGAGAGCTACCAGCTCTTCCCCGCAAACATTGTTGTGCCGAAGTACAAGTTTGGTGGTCGAGCCACTTCGTTTCCGAAAAGCTCGCGAATCACAGCTCGCGTTCTTTCTTCCTGCCGCTTTCGGCCCTCGGCGCTGCCGTGGAAAAAATTTTCGACGATCTTGTGGAAATTTTGCACGCTCGTTAAAAATAACGATAATTACAATTATACGAAAGCCCGGAGTATTTTAGAAATAAAGAGGAAAATCGACCTAGCACAATAAGCGAGACTCATTTATATCCGCGCTAACTTTTTTCACATCTTCTGCACCTCGAGTATGAAGTTTAGAAAGCTACATTTATTTCTGCAAATCCTACTCGAAGCCCACAATGTTCTTTTACGAGAGAGTTTGTCCCAGTTTCGTTCTCGTTTGTCGGCTTTATCATGTAAAATTTCAACTTGTCCGCATCCGCTTTATATTATCGATTTCTCTACGCGGATAACGACAAGCAAGAGATAAATTTTTTCAGATATTACTATATATTTTTTGTATCAATATCGTTTGATTTATTCTGTTACGGCTATTATACTCTTTAGTAAAATTTTGTGTAATTTCTCACATAAATGATGCGAATTTATCAACTCCCATAATTAATGCAGCACACAGTATTTTATGCAAAAATATTAAAAAAGTTGCGAGAAGATTAATTATTTTGTATAGATATAAAAGATATTTTATGTAGATATTTCATATAGATATTATTTAATTAAAAAGCTAAATCATTCTCGAATTAATGCATTGCGCCAGTAAATTAAAATTATATCTATGGAGAAGTATTGACTTGTTTTCGAAGAAGAATCACATTACGTCGAACAACTGAAAGAGAGAGAGACATGAAAGCGCCAACTTTTAATTTTCTCGCAACGCCGCACCATATCGTCCATATCTGCCATATCGTCTTTTCGCAATTCCCTATCGTTTTTCAGTCCTGCAGCGCAAATCGATGGCGGCAAGGAGCACGAAGGAAACGAAACCGTGAACGACCGTATATTTCTCTCGTACTGACTTCGTGAAACGATTCGCGTCATTAGCTGCCGCGTTTCCGCCGATGACTTTACGATTATACGTACCGACTGGCTTCATCGATTTTATCAGACCTCATTCGTGTTCAGTGGTATCATGATGTCATATATCGTACGATTCACAGTCGCCTTCGGTTATCATTTAAAATCCAAGTTTTAGCTCTATAAAGCTAAAGATGCGGTATTACATTTCAAATTGTTGTAAATTATAATATAAAAGGTTTTTTTCGAAAATTGATGAAAATGCCATAATAGCTTTATTATTATTATTAACAAAAACGAATCTTCCCAGATGAAAGTTTAGTTGAAAATGTGAAACTGCCAAAAATGTAATTTTTTCAAACTTGTTTTTATTCTCCGTCGTTCATTATTAATCAACTTATTGCAAAATTTAATTTAATTTTATTTTATTTTATTATTTAATTTAATTTAATTTAATAATGATAATAATAGTCGTGCAAATCAGATTATATGATCTGTATGAATTAATATATATTTATTTCTCTCTCGTGAGTTATAATTGAAAAATGTAAAAGAACAATGCGGCTAAAAGCGGCCGTGCAGCTGGATACATTTTGTAATGTCTGCATGGCGAATCGCAGATTACAGCCACCGCCAGCAGCAGCACACCTCATAGGGGCCACTGTTATTTCGGTTGATCGATGTATTGCACCTGCGTTCCACTGATTTATATCGAGCTGCAATGTCGCGCGGCACATTTTAATCTGCCTTTCTCGAAAGCGCCGTTTCCCGAAAGTGACATTTGCAATTCAAGAAAATTAGCCGATATCCGTCGGCTTTTCCTAGTTAATTTCCTAGTTGTTCTCGACGCATTGAAGTCATTTTTTTTATAAATTCTATTTTAGAACTAATATAACGTTGTATCCTTTGTATACATTTTTATTTTTCACGATTTTTAAAAATATATTTATTCTATCTTCAAACATTTACATCTCCTATTAATATCCGCATTTCACATGCAGCATGTTTAGAAATTTTATTAAACAAATGTTAAATAATTATCTTAGAAAGCTAAATTAATGTTGCTCTAATACAGTCGGAATATTGGTCAATCTTCCTCGCAGTAAGACGATCCGCGGCATATGAAACTCAGTTCGCGCAAAATTGTTTTGCGCGAATCAACAACGAGCGTATCATCTTTCTTCTCACTTAATCAAGCGCTTGTTCACGTTCCTCCAGTCGATTTTCTCGCGGCGTGTATCAATGTAGGAGTCAGTTACGGACCCAGGTACCAGCCGCAATAACCAGCTGCTTATGAATAGCCGGTCGCTGGACGATCCATCACTTCACGCTTCCAAGTAACGCTCTCCTCACGTTCGATCCATCAATCGGCAGCTATTTCTTCAGCCGGCTTCGCCCTCCGAACAACGATTCTCTCTCTCTCTCTCTCTCTCTCTCTCTCTCTCTCTCTCTCTCTCTCTCTCTCTCTCTCTCTCTCTCTCTCTCTCTCTCTCTCTCTCTCTCTCTCTCTCTCTCTCTCTCTCTCTCTCTCTCTCTCTCTCTCTCTCTCTCTCTCTCTCTCTCGCACTCGTTTCCTCTCGCTCTTATTCCCCTCCTCTCTCTCTCTGTCTCGGTCATCTACATCGCGACTGGCTGAGTCTGCGAGAAGATTATTAATAATTTCCATCGAATCGAAGCACCCTTGAGTGCAGCCGCGAGTGCAGCAAGCGCGAAGCGATCGATACGAGCGGCAATACGCGATAATCGTTACCTGGCGGATCTACTGGGCGCTCTCCGGTTAGATTGAAGTTGGAGACGAGAGATCCTCGAGAGTACGCGAGATCAACGTCTCTCTCTCTTCTAGAAATAACAGCATAACCGAGGACACAGGCCTCAACCGCCGCACGCTGCGATGTCGATAACGAAATATGGCGATTACCCGCGTCCTGGCGAAGTACATTTTTCGATATTTTTATCGAGTACGTACAGTCCGGTAGAATATTGTGCTGGATCTACCGAAAAGATGAAATTTACGAGAAATCCGGCAGCGGCGGTGGCGGCAGCGATGGCGGCGATCGTACGATTTATGTGTCTGTATCCAGGGATATGGAATTGAATATCCAAAGTTTGAAAGCGCTCGCATTTCATAATCTGAACTTCGTACTGATCGCACGTGATATTTTACATATTATATATATATATATATATATATATGTGTGTATGTATATATTTATAAATGTTTTATTATGTAGATGTAATTAACAATAATTTCATATTATGATATTTTGTTGTAAAAAACGGTTTTTTTGATAAAAATATAAAATTTAGAATATGCATATAATGACGACTGTCAAGTGAAAGTACTCTAATGTTCAAAATTAATACATCAAGTTTCTTAATGAAGATTGCAATCCAAAACTCAATGATAAAATATTGCATATGTATCAGTCTCCAATTACGAGTATTTATACATTTTTATAAGCAGGAATGTTAAGTATCGTTCTATTAAACTTATAATTGGAGAGGTAGTAATTCATTTAAGAGTTTCACCCTCTTAATTCGAGTTGTTTTAATCATTTATTTAAGCTTAACAAGATATCGAATTTGTTGCGTAAATTTATGAGAAGACTTCAGCATTCAGCTTAAATAATGAAATATATGAATTTTCATCAGTTTTTATTATTTTTTTTTATTCTTATACGCTCGATTAGCGTTTTCAATAGCATAAAAAGTATGAAATTAGCAAGATGCAATGCTCCTCATATAAATCATTTTGGTAATAGTGCGTACTCTCATTCGTTAACCTTCTCATTGTTTGATTCTGTTAAAGTTCAGCCCTGGAGTTTCAAATTCACGATGTGAATCCAATTGCTCTTCAAATGAAAGCGTAGCTCGCAGATGCATTTCACTTACCTAATGCATCATTTGTATCCTCCATTAACTCTTTTGGTTTGAAGATGGCTTTTCACTATGGTGTAATAATCGGAAAATATTTTTAGATTTTACATTTATAATAATATCTTAAATAATTTTAAAAATTTGAAAACATCTGCTATAGATAGATAAAAAACCGAACCGATACGGTTGACAATTTTTCATTATTGATTTTTTGAAAATGGGAGAAGTCTGAAAAACGATGCGCCAACTAACGCCAACGCGAACATTTATCATTGTTTCCCTGCAGTTGTCGAAGGGATAGGGATTTTGGAAAAATGTACGTTCATCGAAAATTTATTTCTGTATCAAGAATCATGTAAATTATATGATTTTAGTAAATCATCCAAAAATTCTTCAGAATCATTTATTAAAATTAATTTATCGCAGTAAAGAAATTAATACAATTTATTGATTTGATTTCTTAGTGCAAATAAAATCTAGATGATATTACGACATAAAATAAATCTAAATAATATTTAATTAATTTCTTATATATAATAATGTTACAATCAATTTTATAATATTTATTACGAATAGAATTTAAATTGTTAAAAAGATTTGAACTATCATTTTAAGGAAATTTTTTTCTGAAATAAATTTAGATTAATTTAGTCTTCTAGTTTATTTTTGAAAGATCGAGACACTAATTTAATTTAGATTAATAAATTTAACAGTTTAATAGACTCCTATTTATAAGAAATTTCTGCTTGAAGCGAAATTCTCGAAATCATGAAGATTGCTCGACAGTTCACTAATTTGATTGTTTGATCTGTCCGGTCTATCAAACTTTAGTTGATATAACAGTTATAACAATATACGCAATAATGCAGATCTACGATTTAGTTTGATTTCTTATAAAATAAATGGAAAATATAATATTTGTTAATTTTAGAAGTTGTTTTCTTTGTCATATAACTTAACACTATTTAAATGGTAGCTCAATATTTGCATACAAATTAAAAATTTGATTAGTCTATTAAGATTAGTTTATTATTAATATGAGAAAAGTTTTAATTATTATAATTGCATTTACTTAAAAAGATTTTAATTGGCGTACATTATGACTTTATCATAAGTCGCCATGCTTAATTAAACTTAAAGTTGTTAAAGATAATTTCACAAAAGTGACTGCAGGTTTGTAATATTTCACTAAATAGAGTCATATACTCTTATATTTAACTGCGAACTATTTTCAGTCAGAAAATCTCAGATAGAAACTAACTTAAAGTCTTCTTTATCACAATTATACATAAAGCTGCAGTAAGCTTTATTAAAAAATACAAATAAAAATATATTACAATTAAAAATAGATTACAATAGATAGCATAAAATTATTTGAGAACAATTTTTGTTCTCTTTGAAAATCTTTTATTGCGTTGAATTTTCTCAAGAAAATCTTGTCTTTGCGTGGAACACGCTCTTCAAGAAATAACATTACCATGAATTTTGTGGAAATCGCGTATTGTATATATGGAAAAGTCTCGAGAAACTTTTCTTTTGGAATTTTCTGGTACATTCGTACGCATAGGGGACTCGTTTGTGGGGGAACGAGCGTACGATGTTAGCTTTGCTAACGGATTTCGTCACAAGGAAAATCGCGGATTGAAAAGTCGGAAGGACCGTGGCGACGACCGATGACAAGGTTGACTAGCTCCAACCACCGACATCAACACCCCGCTCGGTATCCCTCTGTTGATCGACAGATACCGGCGACCGGAGGACCGCTGGCCAGTTAGTGGACGACCGCAATGTAATCATTTGCGGTGCTGGAATGGATGCAACCGCCCCTTTCCATCACTACCCGCCCTGGTACCCTTGCGCCCGCCTCATCTCCTGACCCCGGCAAATCCTCCCTCCGGCTCGACTATCCGAGCCGGCTGTTAATAGGGATTGAGACCCTCGTAGGGCTTGGCTTGCTCATCCGAAGCGCATGTGACCGTTTGCACTCGGAGCTGATACGGCCGCCACGGATGCTGCAATTGCAATTATGCGTCGAGGAATTGCGACAGGTCGGCCACATAAATCATCGTGATTGGATAGACACATATATCGACACAATAGAAAAGGACTTCGATCAACTTTTTGCGCATTTCCTCGCCGCTTAGTCTTATATAAAACGTTGACTTGAAATTAAACGACATACTAGATCTCATTTCCTTCGTAACATCTTTCCGTCACGTATATATTTATATAAATAATTAATTCCAGTTGCTTTAATTATCCATACAAATTTATTTTTTCTTATATCGTACTCGTTATTTTCTTACATAAAATATTGAGAGCATACAACAGAGAGAGACAGAAAGAGAGAGGGGGGGGGGGGAAAGAGAGTGAGAGAAAGAGAGGGAAGGAGAGATGTAAAGCCATATCATCTATCCAGTCATTATTAAGGATTAAGATCTTCCCGGAGATCTGATCTGCTTGATGCGAGTATTTCCGCCCAAGATTGATACCTTCATCAGGAACGGTCCGATTGCAATTATGTATTGAGAGATCGCAATTATTCGCGACAATAGTTCTCGCTGACAATGTTGTGCAACACGACGATAAACGTGAGAAACCAAATGCATTGTTATCGAATATGACATTATCAATACCAATTAATATCTTGATAATCTGATAATCTTATATTAAAATATATTCTCATTTAAGGTATCGATGGATGCCAATATTGAATTGCGTAACAATTATTAATTATATGATAAAACATTTATTTGTACTTAATTTCTACAATCATTAATGAGAATTACCATAGTGACTTGATTTTAAATAACAGTTTAATAAAGTGATTACTACGAAAATTGTAATCGGGTCACATTTGAAAATCGAATCATGACATTCTATTCTATATTTTCCTATATGTTTTCACGCAAAAATATTCCAGTATATAAATATAAAACGGATGTTTTGTAACGAAAAAATGTCGAAGAAAATTTTGTTGTCTCGCGTGTGTCTGTTAATACACTCAATGTGTCTCGCGAAGCAAATTTTCAATCAAAACTTCAATAATGTCGCTATTATTGTTTTTATCCATCAATGCTCAATCGTTAAACAATAATAAGCGTGTTCTATGGGTATTCTGACTTCAATATGTAGAATCCATTCTTTAACTTAAATAATTTCATTACATGCCAATATGACGAGATTGTAATTCTGTTTCTATTGCTTAAAAGGTACCATGCACTACGCTATTATATTGCGACGTCAATCGCGTAATTGGTCTAATTTCAACCAATTACCAATGGCAATTACCAATGGCAATTCACGTCGCGCAATTTGTATTCTTGTACGAAAAATCTCAAAAAATACTAAAACCAATTTTATAAAATACGTGCATATATATATATATATATATATATATATATATAAATAGATATATATGATATAAAATATTTATAATAAAATCAAAAAAATATAATACATATTTTTTTATATTTCTTGAATTTTTATATTTGATCAGAAACTTATATTCCGCCTGATGATACAATCATGAGAAATCGAAATATTACGATTATATTTTTTGTTATAAATGATCTTGCAACCTTGCTTAATAATGCTTGTTGCAAGTTTGTTCAGAACTGTCGCTTGTTTCTCTTGGAAGAAACAATGCGAGGTGAAAGTCTCGTCAGGAAACCCCGTCTCGTTTGTAACAGAGAAGAATGCATAATGCTCTGCCCGCGCTTTTCAACTAATTTCTTGACTTATATCCTGTGACAGGCTCGAGTATCAATGTCGGATAGCGACAACTACACTATGAGAAATTATCTTTAATATATGAGTATATTTCCGGTGAATTATACACACATAAGGATAAATGTGAGTCAAAAGATTATTTTATGAATCTCAGTGCCATATTAAAGCTCTTTGCTGATAAATTATTCTAATCGATGTCGGATAAAATGATCGCAGTTGTATATTTGATATTTGAAATGTCATAATTGTGAAAATATTGGATAACTTTTTTATTTTGATTTTATATTTTAAACGATGTGAGAATTTAAAATAATTATCACGATTATGATGTGATATAATTGAGATTAGAATTCACAGTAAGTGACATATTAAATTTTATATAAATATCCATTCATAATTTTTTAAAATTATGATTTTTAATCTTGCAAATTTTATTCGTATTTTAAAATTTTTTGTGGAATTAACATTATGAGTTTCGGAGAGTTTTTATATGAAATCGCTCTGGCCGTCATCATAGTTTTCGGATTCAAGGCAACCAAGCAAGATCCTCTTTCCTGCGCAGCAGGATGGATTTTCTGCGCGTAAATTCTAAAGTAATTTTAGACGCTTTTCGCTTCAACCCTACTCTCGCGCATCTCTCCACGGCTCCGGTTCGCCACCGATTGTTCCATCGATCGCCGTGGATTTGAAATTTTCAGGTGACGACGTCTGACTAAATTGAGCGAGCGCGCGATGGCGCGTCTCGAAATCAGGATTCCTCAAGCGCGAAATGGACGCTAATTGAAATGTCTGAGCGTTTAAGGCTCAGACTCCCTTCACGACGGCTTGCGGGGATGGTGCTAGAAGTGTATAACGTCGTGAAAGGTGTAAAGTGAAGACATTACATTGCCGGGCAATTATCCCGTAATAATATAACTTTGTTAAACGGGCCAAGGTAGACAGGACGAAATTTCAGAATTATGATATAATATCCACTGCGAATTCGACGACTACCAAATCGTGTTTAACTCGTTCGTTAAGCAATTTTTTAAAAAAGCAGCGGTAATAGCAGCATCAAGTAATTTAAAAAAAAAGGGGGTGTAAAAAACCGTTATTCGAAACGAGTTGCATCAGGGGTATAAATATGAAATATATTTAACAGCACTCAAAATAGCTTTGCAAAACATCTCCGTTTTATATCTGGCGGATTGCGAATTTTTGTCACGCGCGACATCACAATATTGCTGCAACGATTTGCTTTGTAAATAATTATAGCAAGCGGTTTTCGCGAATTGCTCTCAATTGTCGGGTAGTAATGAGAAGTTTATGCTATTTACCCCGATTGCATAGCTATTAACGAATATTGGATCAGATCCGCGGTGTTGATTTTCGGCTGTAGCCCAGTCCGATGTAATCGTTTTCGCGCTTTAATCACGATGGAATCGATTATCGCGTCGTACAGCACGTGCGAAATACGGTTACGGCGAGTAGTTATTTTCTATACGAATGTGCCACGTGCTGCGCCAGCCAAATATCTTAATATCGGTTATCATCTGGAAAGTTGCGTGCCACATTTTGCAAATTACATCGAAAGCTGAAGAGATAAGGCACGCGTACTCATAAATGATCCACATAGTTGGACTAATTAAAAGTTGGTGGTTCACTAGGTAAAAATCACAACGAAGCAAGGAATTATTTTAGATCAAACAAATAAATATACCGAGGATATATTAAGAAGTTGAAACAACTTTGTTTTTTATTCGTATCATTGGATAGACGGTTGTTAACCTTCTTCGCAAGTAAGTTCGCAATAAAATTATAACTATTAAACAAATATGCGACATCTTTTATAAGAAACAATTCAAACCTCCTTAGCTCGGCATGCAACGTTTGCCGTAAAAAGTCGTGCGAATAACGATAAACACCGTCATCCGGTGAGTGGCGGTTGGGGGAGGGGGGGGGAGGGGAGGAGAGAGAAAAGCGACACGAATAATTGAACGCCGCACGAGTAAATTGATTTCAATTAGCGCGGATGTCGCGATATTTTTTGTCGGGAGTTTAATTGCTTCCCGAATGCGTGGCTGCGTGTTAATTAAAATACTTTTTAACCGGCCCAAGAACGGAAGCGACTGGCGCCTCCGTTAATCCTGTTACCGGGCGAACAAGCGCGCTTCTATTTTTTTTACGCGGCTACTAGTATACGAGACTTCTCGACGATGAGGTGGCGGACGGGACGGTAATTAATTAAGTGTACGGTACCCGTGCGTACGAAAATGCTGCGGCGATCTCAAAGCAGTCCGACGTTATTGCCCGGTAGAACGAATGCGCGAAAAGAAAACGACGATGATGGACGAGCCGCCGCGGCGAGGAGCTTCTACAGTTTGTTTGCTGTTACTTCCGTAATGTCGTTTTTTTTTTGTTGAAAATATACGTTTGTATAATATTTGTACGTCTCGTTTAATGTGAAATATACGAGAGTTAATTAGGGCTGCCGAGAATTTCCGGACATATGACTGATGAAAAATGATGATTGACATAATGGTGGTCTTCACGAGTGTTCACGAATGGCATTTGTTTTTTTCGTATCCATTATTTTCGTGTTCGCGTCATGCCCATTTTTTTCCTATACATATGTAGTTTTCGCGAGAGTGTACTCTTTTAACAACTCTTACGATCCTTTAAATATTATTGCGACAGCACAGCGCCGATGACATCGATAATAACGCGTTTGTTTGATAATTATCTCGGTGTATAATAATAGTAAAAAAAAGATAAAAAGGATCACTTAAGTAACACATTGAAGAACAAGTAATTTAAAGTAAAGAAATAGTATTTACATATTTTATGTGTCATAATATAAAAATACGCATACATATACAATTATTTTTCCTGCTAATAGGAAGATTTATATATATGTTTAGTAAACTTTTCTTCAAATTATTTCACTTTATTACAGATTGGCATTATAAGCTGTGATAAGTTTCATGATTTGCATAATATTTGATATTATTAATTGCAATACTATTATGTAATTAAATTATATCTCTAATATATCATGCACACTAAACTATATATCATAATTATATGTATATTATCGGTGTTAATAATTGATGCCACATTCAACATAAGCTACTTTACACATTACAAAGCTATGTTGCATATTTGTTTAATTTTGCAGTTAAAAATGTCACATCGATTGTGCAGGAAATACATTCAATAATATACCATTAATAATTTATTTAAAATTTACATAACAGTAAAATAATATATAATGCAATGAAAATTAATTTATTATAATTCATTTTATATTATAAAAATAATATTGGTATCTCAATTTGTATCTCTCATATTACTAAGATCCATTTTACGCATATAATGCAGAATCGAGTCAATTTCCAAATTTGAACGTGGACAATATTATCACAGCACAATTAACCGCGCAGAATTATGACAACTGCATCTCATATTCGTATATTATTCATCTGCGAGATTTGAGGTCAAAGGTAACAAGACATAAACTGTCAGTGTCATCCCGTGCTACCACGGCATCTTGTTTAATAATCGTTCCAAAATCACGTTGGACAAACGATTCAACTTCGAAACTCCTTCGAGAAGTCTGTCATAATCTCATGCGGGCATTCTCAGGAACCTTAACGGTTTATCTCGCTCGGGCTAATTATGGATCCTAAAGAGTGATATGAATATATAGTCGGGTTAAGTACTTCAATTTTAGCTCTCTGCTCGCTGCATGTATAATATGCTCCAAAAATAACGAATATAGAATTAACTCGCATTACTACTCAAATATTTGAACTTCAAAAATAACATTTTATGTTATTTTCAAAAATCCCTATTGTTAATAATATTTCAAATCGAGGCAATTCGGCAAAATTAAATTATCGTCGAGATCGTTATGCATCTTAATCCGTTGTTACTTGTAATCCGAACAAGATACTCGATATCTCAGGCGGCGTAGCGGACATCGTTCTTCCGAGTACGGTGCTCAATAACCGTGACACGCGGGGAATTTGCGCGACTTCAGGTACATCTCGTGCACCCGAGCTTTGTCGTGCTTACGAGTCAGCCGTCGAGAAGTAGCGTTGCTGAGTGGCCGCGATAAATATTCATGCCTGCGGGTCATGCCTCACCAGACACGCTCATCTTTCTCTCCCTGCGTGTACCTTCATAGCGGATTTACTTACACCGTCGCGATATGCAACGTGTCAGAGAGAGAGAGAAAGAGAGAGAGGAGGGGGGGGAGGGGGTGAGATATGCTTGAGAAACGAACAGTCTCTCGCGCTGCTGGTTATAGCGCGTCCGGTAGACAATGCTGACGATGCTGACGCTCCTTGAAAACTGTCCGGAACAAACACACCTCGGATTCCACGTACGAACACGCATACACACGCACGTGCACGCGTGCGGTAACGACATCGTTTGTAGAGAGTACCGATATGTACACACTGTGGCTCGCGCAGCATTCTCTCGCGCGCGGGAAAACGCACAAACGATCCGTCCGTCCGTCCGGTGGAAACGACGGATACTGTATATTCAAGCTCCGGGTGATCGTAGAAAATAAGCTTACTTTCTTCGAAATCGAGCGGAGCGCCGGCTGTCGCGTTATCGATCGGTTACGGTTTGATAGTTTGGTCGGGGGGAGATTAAGGTGATGTACCGAAATAAGTTGACGTTGCCGCTGAGTAAGTTTTAGATAAGAATAATGGAAACGTTACCGGGGAACGGCGAAATCTCACATTTAGAAATATTGCTCGTGTTTCCCCAAGCAAAAAGTTCGTACGAGCGTTTTGGGAGATTCATCAGTTCTTCAAAGTCTTATCCGATATCTGCATTAGTGAGGCGGAATCGTACATTACAATCATTTTTCTAACTCTCTAGAAGAGGGTAAAATTTTTATTTTTTTTTGTTTTTTTTTTTTTTATTTTTCCTGTGAGTAATATAGTATCCTTATAAAACTTGTTATTAAGAACTTGTTTATTAATTATCGAATCTCTAATGGGAAGAAATAATATTGAAAAAGTATATGACATTTGGTGGTATTGTTAATATCAGAATTTCCGATGCCGATCGCGCATATTCAGTAATACAATATATTTCATAATTTACGGAACAATCCTTTAGTGACACTAATTGGCGGTTCAATTCCATCCCGACTGCAGTTCCGTGCATAAAATACATCGAAAATTCTGCTTATCTGCCGTATGCCGAATGAAATCTATTTCGCAACGATCTCGTTATCAAGCTGAATAAATCAAACTACGAACGTATTAATGTAGTTTACGTATTTTTAATTTTTAATTTGTATCATTTAGCTTAATATTTTATAATTAACAGTTTATTTTCCTCCATATTTTTAAAGATTTAATTTACCAATAATATCTCAGATAACTGTCAAGAATTTATTAAAGGTTGTCTTGCAAAAAATTTCTATTTTAATAATCTCGTTTCAATCTTTTAAAATTTAAAATTTTTGTAAAATTACACGTTATAAATTATATGGAAAAAGATATAAAATCTTTGTTATCAATGTACCATATATCTTGGAACTTTATTTATATTTATCTATGGATATTTATATATAATCTTTATATATATATATATATATATATATATATATAATCTTTATATATACATATATAAGACTTTTCTATACATAAATATTTAATCTCCAAAAAATTAGAGCTCGTATAAGTTCTTGAAGAAAAATTATTCGAATTTAATTAACAAATCTATTTAAGTAATTCTCCGGGACTGGATAAGTATTCTCCGGGAAGCTTCTATATATTTCATTAACCCAATCAGCAAACAGTTTGTTGGTTACGTTAACTGGTGGTTCAATAACAATCGATCCCTCAGTTCGGACGAGTCCGGAGAGGATGGCAACGAGATTTTAGCGGGGTAGAGCGGTACACGATGGGCGAAAAGGCATATTTGATGCGCATTTACAGAGGCTATCGTGCGCAAACGGTACGCACGTTAGTTTGAGTGCGGCAAACCAACACGTACCTACACGTATTTTCATACACAAACGCGTTGCACGCGCACATACGCATATACCTTCACGATGGCCGATACATTGTCAGCTTTTACCCCGTCCGGGAATCCGAATTGAATTTTGGATGTCCCGGGTAGAGCGTGCGCATTTTAAGTACTATTTATTCTGCACAGCGGAACATCGTAATATGATCAGGACCTATTACAGCGCGGATATTCATTTATTTACAAGTTGCCCGGCTAAAAAACAGTTTGGTAGCTATTAAACGTGGTAAATCGTTTTCATGAGGATCGAATCGGATGAATACCGGCATTTTGTAGGATATGAGAGAGGTAAAGAAAAAAGGACAGAGAGCGAGATAACGAGGAGAGAGAGAGAGAGAGAGAGAGAGAGAGAGAGAGAGAGAGATATTTTGTGATTCGGAGTATACGAGTGGGCGCACAAAGGATTCACTCCGATATTCCGTTTCGTTGCGCTTAGGTAATTACGCCTACTATAATTAGGGAGTCTGTGCCTCGCATCGCGATTTCGTCATGAGAACGAGTTTACGAATTTGTTTTCCGATTCGCGCCGAGAGACGTGTCATCGAGTCTTCTATCGTTGATTCAATAACGGAGACGCATAGGGTGAACGCTCTCCCTCGCGGCGCGCGAGCCCCTTCGAGGCCTCGAGACCATTTGTCTTTGGGAAATGAAGTCTCATAACAGAATATAATCCACCTCCGTGGATTACGATTGTCACAGCGGTGAAACTGAATTGCAATATTATTTATTACAATGTTATTACGGAAAGTCATGGGTATCACGGTGACACCCTATCTGATCTATTTACGAGGATTATTACGCCTGGCTAATTTTATAGAGATTGACTATCTCAAATTCGAAATGCTGCAATGTAATCAGCTAAGAGTATAACAATAGATTGGCGAGTGTCATCGTTGTAATATTGAAATGGTTTACTGCGGAGCACGAGCTTTACGAACGAACCGGTTTTGTAGGCGTAGCGGATCTGACGAATGTCTTCAGGTTGCGATTATGATAATACAATTCCATTAGCGAGCTTAGTGCGTCAGATGTATCGTAGCAAATGTGCCTGCGGCCAAATTCATTTACCATTTGACGAGCCGTGCTGTGCGTTCTGTGCAACGCTGCACGCGCGATGTACCGTAGGAGTTCGTCGAAACAAGGATCCCTCCGATCATTGATCCGAGTTAGGTCGCTGCTGCGGAACATCAATGGGGCGTTAATTCATCGGATGCGCCCGCCGTGCATGCCCGTGACGTCGTTAACGTCGACGTACCGTGACGATTTCACGAGGAAGAACAACGCGCCGTTGCTACCGCGGGAATTCCGTTAATCATCGTCAGGACTCAAAACTCGACTCTCTTGGGTAGGATCTCTGCCGGAGACATTTCTCTATTCTGCGCTTAATCCCGCCCGACGACGCCGTTGTCGTCGAAAACGAACAACGTAGTTGTTCCTCTACTTCTCGTTAAGCAGAAACGAAAAGACGACATTCGCGACGCGTGAAATTTATTACTAGCTTTGATATCTCTGAAAAACGATATCGCGATATCGAGGCCTCATAAATGTGCCTCATAAGAACTGTAAATGTAATATTCTCGTTACTGTCATATTTAATATTACATTTAAAATTTGTAAATTTTCTGCGTTCTTGATTCTTTGCTAAATTAACGTAGACATAATTATATGAATATTTATTTCATACGTCTATATACGATATCAAGCTCACGTGGCACAGAAAAATGTTTCTTGCTTAATTGCAACAACAGTTCATTGGCCACTATATAAGTGATAACATCGTTATATTAACACGACGGGTATTACGGGGAGAATAATTGGTCGAAATTGTTTGCCATTTTTTATCTTTCTGTGACAGCCACGCTGTCGTTATGGTCGACAGTTTCATGATATTCTCGCGAATTGAATCGACGAGTTACCATTCATGACGTTTTAAAAGCTCGGTCGAGAATACGGCACGTTAGAGGGCTGTAAAATCGGACGCACGTCGGCACGCATCCGCGAGCGCGCCGGTAATCCGGAAGAGCGAAAACGTAACGTCCCGAACTCCCGCATATGTAGATATCCCAATTCCAAGTCCAACAACGCATACATCGATCCGCACTTTGTTTTCATTCATGGCGCACGATTATGCATCCGTAATCCAATCGGTGGCGGCGGGTCTCGTCATCGTAAATCCGAGTTGCGGGGTTCTATCGTCGTTTCAGACCATACCGCGTGCCCGCAAGCTCGCAACGAGAAGCAGTTAAAGCGAGAAGCAGTTAAACGATTTCTTTCTGAGGAAAACATGAAACGTACATGTACATGTGCGAGATGATATGTACGTAATACATACGAAATCTGTACTTTATGCAATTCAAACGTTTAAATTTGCAATTTTTTTCTATTAAAATTTTTAAGTATCATTAAGCTAATGGAATTAAAGTTGTTTCGAATGAAAAAGCATGTCAGAATATATCTATTAATCAATTAATTATTTTAACTCAATTAATTTTTTAAAAAATGTAAGTTCTGTTTGGATGTTAATTCATGCTAAAATTTGAAAAATAAAGCGATTTTTATAGAAGAATGGATATTATTATTCTTTAAAATTTATTATTTTTTAAAATTTTTTATAATGATATTGATTTTAATATTTGTGTATTGAGAAATGTTATTTTTTTATATTTTTTTATATTATATAAGATATATTAATGATAATTCATATATTACAAAAATAAACTAAAATTAGTTGAAAAATATTGAAACATATTAAATTAAATAATGTAAGATAAATCGAATTATATTAAAATATTTTAAATAAGTCATCTTGACTAAAAAGTTATCAGAGCTTGAAAATATTAGAATATACCGAATTGTATCATTTTGCAAAGTTCTTGTATGCGACTCGAAAGCTAGTTTTATGACTATGGTTTTGTCGTCAACTGATGTCAGTGAAACGCTTGGGAAATTGATGAAATCGTAAAATAAGTTCGTCGATCGTAAAAGTCGAAATCCAGGCAGTACTTACTAAGCTGTGATAAAAAAAGAGAGAAAGAGAGAGAGAGAGAGAGAGAGAGAGAGAGAGAGAGAGAGAGAGAGAAATATATGAAGAAAAAAGGAAAAGACTAGGGCATCAGCAATGATATCGACTGCCGAGGAGCCTAATGGATCTTTGGAAGCAAAAAATAAAGAAAAAAGACCAGAGGAAAATCGGTACTTACGAGTAGCGACGCATACGAAGAGTATTTCACCTCCGTCATTTACAGCCACTCAAAAATTCCCGAGTTTCCAGTAAATTATTCTCACGCTGCTATATGATGCGCTCGTTTCGTGTGACGCGATCTGTAAAGCGTAAATGTTTGTTAATAGCTCTCACTTGCCACTTGCAGAGAAATGTATGGTGAACACCAGTATGAATAATTCGATAATACACGCGCTTAATGTCGGAATAATATGGCGAGTATCGGAAAGCAATCGATCATTTGTCACAGCTACGGTGAATTTTTCAGGCATAAGCGATACCTCGAGCCTCGAGAATATATTAGTCTATTTTTTATTTAGTTTACCAAGTTCATATCATGCAAATTATGGTCGTCTTTATAGAACGTAAAGTAGGGATATTTTTTATTTATAAAATGTATATAGATATTTAATGATTAATAACAAATAATTAATGTTTGTCTTTCATATAATTTTTTAAGCAAATTTTCTTATATATTTATATTTAACGCTTAACAATTTTACATTTTTAATTGTATAAATTTATATCCTTCAATGAATGTCCAATATTGAAATAATTAAATAACTCATCCTACAGGTATATGTCACACAGAAAGATATTTTTAGAACACTTTTACATTATGTACAAAATAATTTTTAATCATATAAAGCTATCATATAACCATAATAACAATGAGTATCAATAAATTGTCCGATGATAGATATTTCGATTTTTTTTTTATCCTTTTCAACGATTATTATTAAATCAGTTATTTCTACTTGAAAATGATAAAATTATTTTTTCGACTTCATATAAAATATATTTTGAATTATTATTTATTGTTTGTAACAAAAAAATGTTTTCCGTTATTACATGTGAAAACATTTTTCGTTATTTCATTATTTTGTTACTCACTTTGTTAAATAATAATCTATTATTTAACATTTATGTATCAGAAAACAAAAATGTTTCGGAGCAATTAATTTTGAAAGTAATAATTAATAGTTAACTTTAGTAATGATTTTAATAATACACTAGAGTTTCTATCATCTGAACTGGTCTTTTAACGCTAGTACCTGTGCTCTAATTAGAAAGTAACATCCCCAGTTGCTAGCAGATATACTATATATACTAGCTAGCAGATGTATTATACGATATACTATATACACCCATATACTATACACTCACATATACTATATACTAGTAGATTAAAGGATGGACTAAGAGAGTAGAACAAAGAGAATTATAAATTGGTTTTAATATTTTTGTTGCACTTAAATTATGTAATTTGCATTGTTTTTATATTAAAATAATTCAAACATGATTGTTTAATTATATAAAAAAACAGATTATCTATATATTTCGATTCTCTGTTTTGGATATAGATTCTACTGCATAATAACTTGAAATAAATTAACTTAAAATGTGCATAAATAAAATCGAAAGAAATATGTCAGTATTTATTTAGTCATACAACTAAACATTCGATTCATCCTTGTAGCCTTTTTTAAGTTTAGTCGTTGAAGTTTGGAGTGTTTGCTGGCGACGAATATGGCTCCATCATCTCAAGAGGAAGTTTCATATCCGATGTGGTCGTGTTTCGATCCGATGTGTTTCACCAGATAACCTTTGCAAGGACAGAAACTCAATGTTCACGAAGAAGGTCAGCTTGTCGTTTATAGCGTAACTCCGATACAATCGATTGGTTGACAAGTCCAATGATATTTATCTATAGTTATTGCAAATGGAAGCCGACTTTTTAATAGCCACGATTCCGTGTGATGTTTTAGAATTGCGATCGCAATATGTAATAAAATGCAATAAAGTCGCGTCTGCACGTAATGCAAAGATTACACGATTACAGTCTTATCGTATTTACAAATATATAACGCATCGTTCTTCGAAATAATTATCGTTATCGAATTTTCCAGTAACGTAAATGTTTCATACGCAGAAAAATGTGTGATTTTATTTTACTTTAATAGAAGAACTTTATTTTTGTGATGTAATCATCAAATTATTCAAAAGTTCCATCCTTGCAAAGACATATGATAAAATGCTCTTTCAACGCAAACGTTCGCTGAGAAATAGACGGGCTTTTAAGGGACGATTAACACCAGACATTCTGCATGTCTTCGATAGCACCGCGATCGATAACCACGCGAGTGGTCCACATTAGCGCGGTGTCTCATCGTCGTGTCGAAAGCATTTAGCGATATCCCGAAGGACGCAAAAAAAGCAAGGTGTACCGACAGCGGAGAGCCGAGTGGATGGATAAAGGGAGTACTTTGCATTTAACTGTTCCGCGAGGTAGCTGAGTTTTGATCGGCGACGGGGATGAAGTCAGAGCGTAACGATGGCTGCTGCGGCGCTCTCTAATCGTCCGCAAGCCGCTTAACCCCCCTCCCCCCTCCCCCGTTACCGCCATTTCCTCCCTACACCCACTCCGGTTTCGGTACCGACCACTCGACGTCTGTACACTCGTTTCTCCATCAGCCTCCCAGCAACAGTCAGTAACTACTACCACTACCGCCAATGTGTACTGCTACTAGCGGCATTACCGTCCCCCCCGTGTCCCCCTCGTGTGTTAACCGAGATTTCCGAGACCACTTCTCCGATTTGCGATATAAGTGAGACTACCCGCCGATGAAGCATCCCAAGACACAAATCACGCTTCTCCTGAATCGATAGGCGAATTACATAACCGTAAATGCAATGAAAATGGTTTTCAATATTTATGTAGTTATAACTATTACCTAATTTTATTCATAATGACATAAAGATACAGGATTTTCGCTAATTTATTTCTTTTTTTATTTATTTATTTTTTTTTTAATTAATTGTTTGTATACAGTAAAAGAGATTAAATTCTCTCCAAATATCAAGAATGAGCGTTTATAAAATCTTGTATGCTCACTTTGTATGCTCCGAAAATTTAATCTTATGTAAATAAATAAAAAATTAATTTAATACTGACCTGCATCTTTTGATTTTTTTTGTTTAAAAAATTTCATAAAAGGACATTGAAAATTCCTTTCACAAATTCCTTTAAAGTTTTATAGTTCTTTTGCATTTTATTGAAAAGATGGTTATTAATCTGAGATGAAAATTATACTTTTTTAAGACTTTGAAAATTCTTTAGATTAAAATACTTGAAAAGAATTCCCATTTAAACTTATTTGATGAAGTAAAATTTCTTTTTAATTTGAAATTGAAAAAATATATATAGGAATATGACCTGAAGATTTGCGAAATCGTTGATTTCACATTTCGGAAGAAGTATCCTAATTATCATTAATTTTTATATCACTTATTTCTTGTAAAAAGACAATACGAATGGATTTGCAGTATATTTCTCTTTCTCTTTTTCTCATCTTTCATTCTTTGTGATTATTACAACATAATATAAACGGTTTGTGTAAATCGATAAACTTATTGTGTCCAAGTTGCACCAGTCAATTAATTAAATTGTTACTTATCTTTCTGTTGTTTTCACTGCAATATCTTGAAATGTATTTTCAAACTTCTTCCATTTAAATTCACCTGATTCCATTAATTTACATGAAAACGCGCGGCCTCTCGGAGTTTTTATCGTGGCATCGTTATCGGCACCACGATCTTGTTTGTGCTTGGTCCTAAACAGGAAACGCGACAACGACTGAAGAGCTTCTAAATGGTATGCACTCGAAACAGATTCTTTTCGAGATGGAATAAAACTGAAGACAATTTTTTCTCAGCGCAAGCAAAGATGGACGAAAAGTGTCAATAGAAAAAGAGACCGCGGGTACCGCAGGCACATTTATTTTAATTTCACGATCGTAACCCGGATATCAAGGAATTCCGTTTTACCATCGCGACCCAAACGAAGCAAGTAAATTACTCTCAGTTCATCGAGGAAGTGCGGAGGGGGGGGGGGGGAGTTAAGCTGCTGGACGCGAAACTGCTTTACAAATCCGCCTCGTTACTTACCACAAGCTGGTTCACCCGTCGTATGCATTATTCATTCCTCGCCTTCTTCTCTCGCGCCGTATATTTTATTTCGATCGAGCCCGATCACACTCGATGGCGTGCTTTCTAATCCGATAAAGTGTGCGACACATTTCACCCGCAACTTGTCGCCGAGAAACCGGACACGCGTCACTGATTCGATAACGAGATGGAGGTTGTACTACTTCCACCTATCGTGCATACGATCGCGAGCACTCGGGATGATTTGTCATCAAATTTAATATTTTTCTGTCTTTCAATAATTTTATTTGTAAATACCATTAAATATTTTCTTGATTTTTATTATAATGATTATAATGACACTAACTGAAAATTATTTAATTTCTATTATTATTATTAATGATAAATTGTCGAAACTTAAACGCTTTTATATTAAGAAAATGACGGGGTTTAATAACGAGAAACAGAAAACGCATAGATATAAAAATTTCTGATTTGTTTAAAGTATGTGTTTACCATTTCTAGAGAATGAAATGATTTTCTTTCAAGAAAACTTCTGTAACGCGTGTACAATATGTGTAAATTATTCCATCTCGTACATATCACATGCGAAGAACTGGAGGTTTTCTGTTTTCTGATGTATTTGCTCTACTCCTGTCTAAGAGTACAATCTCCTGGTTTCTGAATGTGGTCTATATCTAAAATAAACACCAGTTACTTTTCTGTGAGTAACGAGCATTTTTATATTTTATTCTTTGTTTGCCTCACGAGAATACGTAAATTGACGTACGTATCACGTGCGTTAAATTTTACGAACATTTAATAAATTATGTTTTAACTATATTTTATCAATTGAAATTTCCTTTGCGATTGCACTTATTTTAAAACTTAACGCTGGAAATCTGTCAGTATTTTTTTTTTTTATCGAAAAATATATAGCTAAATATTAGTTAAAACTGTCAGGGTAGTTTCGAGAGGCTTTAAAGCAAACCGGTCGAAGCTGTGTTCTCTTAAAATTCATTGAAGCTTCGCGAAACTTTCCCAAAAGTTTCCGTCTAGGTGTTTCTGTAGCGTGTATCCGCTATAGGAGGAAATAGAATATGTAACATTTATGTAAATGCCAGGCTGCACTTGTTTCTGTCCATATTCCTTTTGCAACGAAGAAGTTCCATTAATTGTAGACACTATATGAATTTACACTGCATACAGATGTTACCGAGCGGAAATAAAACTTTCATTACGGCACTTAGGAAATTGTAGTATCGGCAAATAATTAACAAGATAAAATCGATATTTTGAGCTCCGGGAACTTTATGTAAAATACCAAATTAAGACTTTTTCTTCGAACGTTGTGCAATATCTATAAATTCACAATTTCTTAATTATGTACCGGCGTATCCTGTTTTTGGCAAAATATGGCGTATTCCGCTTTCTGTGGATAGTAATGAATTAATAGTGGAGTTATTCAGTTATGAATTAGCTCGAACCGCATAGAGCTTCTAATGTGATTCTGACCATGAATTATATAGAATTGTATTAGCCGGATATTTAAACTGCTTTGCATAAATTCATTGCTCCACGTAACCAACGTTGGATTCAATTTACGCCCACGTTGCAACACAAAGGAAATGTCTCGCAGCGGTGTCAAAGTTTACCCGATTCCAAACTAGCGTTGATGATAAAGTAACATATAATACGTACAGTATATATATGTATATACGTATGTAGGTATATAGAGAGAGGAAGAGAGAAGTTGATCACGTATTACAATTTAATGTTCGAGTTCCGCTAGAGCGATTAAATTGCAATTATTTAAATAACGATCTTAAAGCATTATTTAATTAAACAGAACATTGCGTGGATTTATTACGTTTTACGATCATTACATTTTTAGAAATATTTAAATTTTATTACTCAGTAATTAAAATTCGTAGATGTAACAAGAAAATAGATACTGATAAGAAAATAGACACACTAATATAAAATTATCTTTTTTTTTAATTTATATAATATTTTCAGAATAATGTGTTCAGCCATTTATACACTTTCGCGTTTCCACTAAACAAATCTTGGAGAGAAATTATTTTTGTAATAGAAACATTGCAAATTGTTGTCACAGTATTAGGAAAATGAAGAAGATAAATTACCTCGCCAAAGTTCGTGCGATTTATCCTGACATTATGAGTGAATTCAATTAACACAACGTATTGTGAAAATTTTAATGAAACTCTGAAGTAGATAATATTGTCGGGACAAAAATGTTCCCACGAACTATGCGAAAAATCGACATGAGCGAAGATAGTGGTGGGTTGACACGAAGTGCATCGAGATGTTCCTTGCTCGGAGCGTCGAAAGTGAACAGGTAGAAGAGAATTGTCGAACGTTCTCCAGAGACAAATTATCCGAGAGTGACAGTGGGGTGATGAGGAGACTTTGGGGCACGTAATTACGGTGGATTACCGTGGGGGTGCACCCAGGGGGGGCACCTGGCCCGGGGGGCGTGCCACCCTACAGGGTTACTACCCTCGGGGGGTACGTGCCCGAAAAACGTTTGACGACGCACGATATATCTACATATCCTACACATTACTGGCGGAATTACATCTCTTCGAACAGGTAAAGATATATACAGTATAGGAATATTTTTTAACGAATTAATATTATGCGAAATATCGATACTTAAAAATGTTTAAATACCGATATTGCTATGATATATGTCATAGAAATATAATGAGTTAGAGAAATATTTTTATACATCTTATCCAGTTTAAAATAATATTACATAAGATCGAAAGATATTACTGCAAAATACGCTTTTATCATCGTTACTTTTTTATTTTATTTGATAAATAAGTAGAATGATATGCAGAATATGTTTCTTCTTTGTCTAAAAAATCATCTTGAAAAAGGAGTGTGTAGATAAATATCTTTTTTATCTATTGAAGATATAGAATTGTTATTAATTGTGACTGGAATAGTTGTTTTAATCGACGCTTTTTCTTTTACACGGAGACAACGGATATAGACACTTGTTTTAAATAATGTAATAAGTACAATGTAGTTATAAAATAAAAAGACAGAAATTAGAAATCTAAATATATAAATAATAATAATAAATATATAAATACGTAGAAATATACTAATACTTTTTATAATTATTACCAAATTGGATTAATTCAAATTTTAATTTAATAAAATGTCTATCTTTTTTTTTAATTTTCATAGCTAACGCGCAATTGTGATTTCTTTTTTAATTAACCGTCATTGATATCCGAAGCCGGTCGTTATAGAGATAAATACCGGGAGTAAATACGAGATTCTATACGATTCTCTTTTAGTTTCTCCATTCTATGGAAAAGATAAAAGACCGGGCCTCATTACCGGATTTTTGTACGCTTAATACGAATAAATCGTCGCTCTTTTCTCTCCGTTAAACGAACGACATGGCCATTCGTGAAGAGGCGAGTCGACGCGCCTCTCGCGAAATCGCGGCGTTTTGAGACTAATTGGCAATTCCTCATTAGAAGTCCCAGTCGGTGGTGCGCACGCGTCACCGGCACCTTTCGCATAAGTACCAGACATTGATTAAGGCCCCTGCCGCCGTCGCCGCCGCCGCCGCCGTCGCCGCCGCTGCTACCGCCGATTCCCCATTAAATACGTCACACGGAATTCTGAGCGGTGCGGCAGCCGAAACCTCTTGAATTATGCTCGTCCTGTCGATTCCTGGGCGGTATGTACCCTTCGCTAGGAGCGTCCCTCGCACTCCCACGACCTATTCGTGACCAGAACTTTCCCTATTCACGGTCGATACGATCCGATAACTGCTGGAGCAGAATAAGAATCACGGGTAGTTCGGAGCTTGCCGACATATTCTCAGGCACCGCCACTACTCGTTCATACGATCGATAAACTGTGCAGATAAATATTTTAATTCGAAAATCGAAAATTATCCTTGGACGTGTATTTTTGACATAAACGTGCACAAATCAATACAAATTCTCTTTCTATTGATGAAGAGAAAGTGTCTGTCATATATTTTAGGAATTTATTATATATCAAGCAAAGAAAATTCATTTGTTTGAATTTTAATATAATTTAATATGATTATGTCGAAACTGAAGAATTCCTCAAAACGATATTATTCTCGGAATTTTCTGTGCTCTTGAATTCCGTTCTCTTGATTTTTTCACTGTAAAGGGGACATTGGAGAACCCATCTCGCTTCTCGCAATCGATAACACGCACTTAAATCGAGTTCGAATCCGTCATTTTTCGATATGGACGTCACTAATTACAAGACGAGTAATTTCATTGCATGACAACAGAAAAACTGTATATGTCTTACAAATTGATTTTGCTCACAATATAGTGATCAGATCGTAGCTCTCATTTATGCTCATTACAAAACTATCCAAATAAATATTATAATAGTTATAATATTAAGTTATAAAAATTAATTATTTAAGTACTACATTCAAGTCATGGTTTTATCGCAGATGAAATAATGCTGAAATAATTGCAAATTAGTATTAATATCATTTTATATGTAATACGTATCAGATGTTATATGCAGTAATTTGATACACCAACGGCCGATCGCAATACATTAATTGCAATATGTTAATCAGTGGATAATATCTCAGTTGGTGTAATGGATTGATGAATATAATATTAAGCGCTCGCGCGGAAACAATAATGTGACTTCTCATGAAATGTTTGCGGGTTTCCATTTAAATTTGACCTCTTTACGTAAAAAGCTAGAGATTATAATTTCACAACGTTTCACAATACGTAAACGGAATCAATAATAAAATTTCATATCATATAGCAATGATAACCGCTTGTTTTCTCTATATTGATACGGAAATACTTAATCACGAATATTGGATTATTGATACGAAATATTGTTATACTTTTCATCTTTTCTCGTTTGTATAAATTGTAATGATAAAAAATCGTTGTAACATTCATTTTTAATAGAATATAGCGCGCCATATTGCATTTGTCCTTGCAGAGAATTGGATTAAGATTAACCGTTTGGTTTCGCGGTTTCAATTAAATTCAGATATTCTACGAGAGCTCCCTGGAATTGATTTAATCACTGCATTCACGTGGGTAGGAATATTAAGCATAAATTTAGATACTTATTAGATTCGAATTAGAACATCCACGAATGATGTTTAATGCGAAAGGGATTATAATTTTTTAATCCAATTTTATTTTTGATCGACATTTTGATAAACATAATCCGAATGTATCATATAAAGCAGAGATTTTTCGTTAGATTTTACTTAACGTAATGAGTTAGCAGAGATATTTTATTTGCTAATTAATAGACAAGTCATGTATTATTCTTAGCCAAGAAAGATTATTCTCTATCGTAGAGTAATTAGTATTCTTTGTGTTACTTTCTTAAAAAGTGGATGTCACGTACGCTATTTTTTAAAGTGAATATCAATCTATTGTAAAATTAAAATTGCCGATCGACATTAAATGAATGACGTGTAAAGGTCGAACGGGAATGAGCGAATTAATTAAATTGTCGATAAAGCGAAAAGCGAAATCGTGCTATCGTCGCGTCGGTTGCGTGTCGTTAGTGACGTCACTGGTTGATTTCATTATCGGACGCATATATCGCATTGTAAATTGCGAAGTGACAAAATGTGCGATGCGTGGGTGAATCGGAGCTGGAATCACTTGTGAAAATCAGCTCAACGGAAACGACGTTCATATCTCGATAAATAATATGCAGAAATATAAAGTATTTTACGATTATAGTTTCAATTATTCAAATCAATTTTTTTTTGCTTATAGAATTTTAATTTTATCCCTGTTTAAATATGCGCAAATAATTTTTTTCTCCATACCTCACATATGTCTTATGCATTAACACTGCAAAATAATGAATTATCTTCTATCAATTTGTATTTTTATATTAAAGTTAATTTTTCAATTATCACTTTTAAAAGTTAAAAAAGGATAAACGATAATTTATGTTTCTTTCATTTTTTTTTTTTGTACGTAATAGTAATGTATCTCTCAGCCACAGGCATTTCCAATAAATTTGAGAGAAATTGATCGCTCCTTTATGTTAAAATTTTATGAAAATTTTTTTAATCTTTATTTAACGTTGCAAATTTGAAAAATTCTCTAACGGAATTCTTAACGAGAAAAAAAAACATTAAATGGCAAGTTTGTCAGGAAATTCTTAAAAATCCAGGCCTTTTAGTACACCTTATATATGCTGTGTGTACCGGCTACCATACACATCGACATCGTCGGTAAGGCGCATTTGCGTAATTGCACAGTGAACCGCGATAAGAACTTCAGAGCTGCGACGGATAATGCAAAAACGTTTTGTACTTTGCACTTTTTTCCAAGCCATCTCCCTGGTGCATCTCTGAACATTTTAATACTTAACCCGCCACGATGGCGTCCCTAGGAGAGTTCCATTAGCGTGAAAAATCTAATCGACATTGTGGATGCGTTCTTGGAAGATCGCTACGACATCGATACAGCTTTGCAAGATTGTTAGCTGACAAGTACGAAACGAATTTTATCAGCCTCCGAGAAGATACGTTATTTTAGCAAATTTTCCTCTTAACGAGATTACCTCACGGGAATTTATGAAGTTTTTTTACAATTGTTTTATTTTTGCTTATTAAAATTTTATTTCACTCTTGTTAAGTAACTTGCAACGTAGACTGTCCGTATCGAATAAATATCAAAATAAAAAAAATCTATGATAATAATTGTAAGAATAGATATATATTATATAGATAGATATACATATAATATATTAACTTTAATTAATATTATAATTTTCTTTCTTACGACTAGAAATATAAGTTAGTATCGTAATAACTCTAGACTTTATATACCTACATGTAAATATTGAGATTAATGTGAGTTAGCTAATTTAATTCTACCTATATATCTTTTATATGTCCTCATTCTTACATCTACATTGTTCTGAATTGCGCGACTCTGTTACAGTGGACATTTACGACTAGAATACATGAAAAATATTATCCGTCGTAATATTTATTGCCGGCCGTCACTGTTTCCCAAGCCCGACATAGTAATTCATAATCTGCGGATTTCGAGGATCGAAGTACATGGCAACTCGAGCTTTAAACGAAATTAGCTTTCGCGCAAGCTGCCACCAAGAGCGCCAATTAAACGTTACCAATTTGAGCGCTCGACGGACGTACGATTCGTCTGTCGCTGGGTAGGAGCCAATTTGATCGATGTGCCCAATTTTCCGGAGCGAGTTCTCCGGAGCGCAAGCGGTATCCCCGTCGATATATTTACTTCTTTTTTTTTCCCCGAGGAAAAAGCGAGCGTCACGTCCTTTCCTTCTTTTTTTCATTACGCGTGTCTCCGCGATGCACACCGGGTGTCACCGGTGTCAATTCGCGCGGAAACTGCAGCTGAAAAATATCTCGCTCTGACCCGTCGATCATCGACCCAGATGGGAATCGAGTCCTGGGCCAGAATCGTTCTCGAGATTGCAGCCTTCAATTCGTGCGTGTCAAAAATTGAAGAGGATTGGGGGCGGAGAGCCGGGGGGGGGGGAAAATTTGAAAAGAGGGAATAGGACACGTCGCGTTGACAGGCAGACGGTTTCAGATTAAGACAACGCCGCGGCGAACGGAAGCGAGAGATATTTCATGGACTTTGTAGTGTCGTTGCTATTGCATGTTACGTCTCCGGAGAACGTTCCTTTCATCTCTCTTTTTTTGTTTTGTTTTTCTTTTTTTTCTTTTTTTTTTTTTGTATTTTTGAATGTTATCTGACACCGAATTGAACGAATGCCACTAGCGCGTATTTCTGTTAATATATTTTTACCTTTTTATATATTAATATAACGTATATTACTATATGACAATCTTTATGATAACAACGGAAGTTCTTTTATTTATGAATTACTTTCCTCATATTATATATCAAAATAAAATAAAATAATTTATAATAGAGAGTAATGATATATATATATATATATATATATATATATATATATATATACAAATCGAAATTTTGAATGATATTCATATGCAATATTAAAATAAACTATTAATATTATACATTAAACATTAATTACTTAATTATTTTATAATAATAACTATATTATTAACAAATTGATTGGGTATCAATTAGTAATGAATTGCCCCAATTTGAATTACCTGTAGAAAATACAAATTATTAATTACAAAGATTTGTTACGTATTACTGTACTCTATATCTTGTAATTTTAGATTAATCGATATTTTAAATATTATTTTTAACATCAATTTAATAAGAGAATTTTGATTTTAGAGAAAAAAATTTGTTTTAGAATTCTTTTAAAGTGTTGCTTAACGAAATTTTTTGTCTCATTTTTATATTGATGAGAAATTTGAAATAAAATAAGACTGGATTTGTACGTAACTACGGACCATACACAGCTGCTTTAAAAGGAAGAGAACAAATGCTATTGTTCTTGCCGTGACGCCAGCGAATATTTCTTAATTCACTCGCATCGGCGCCGATTTATTTTCATTGGCGCATGCATTGCATGTCGGCGCCGACGTACTCGTATACCACCGTTGTACATGGAAACTCATATATAAATCATTTCTATCCACGCGCAGACTGCAATTCACGTCATCGCGATGACGAAACACCAGGAATTCTCTCTCTTTCTCTTTCTCTACCGTGCGAATGGGCGTTTCCATAAAAAGAACCGGGATCCCTAAAATCGAAAGTTTCATATTTTTTTTAATTTCCAGAAATATATGCTCATGCAAATTAATTACACACATTGTGAGAAATTTTTAAGAGAAACTATTGTATATAGATATTGATTAATTGATTGAATATTGTGTATTATTCAAACGTTTTAATTAGCACTGTTGGTAAAATAATTTTTATTACTATATGATAGAGAAATTAAAAATTTTTTTTTTAATCCTTTCTGCAGATAATAGCGTACAATAAAGTAGAGATAAATAAAGATAAGTAGAGATAGAGCAAAGATAAAATAGTGTAACAATAAAGAAACGATATAAAATCTTTTAATTTACATAAAGCATCTTTAGCACAAATATTATAAATATCGTATTGTTACGTTTGCGGCGGTCATTTTTCATGCAACCCGAAAGAAGCTGCGCTCGGCAATGAACAACGCTTTTTTACAAAACACAAAGGCTTTGTTCAAACTTAACAACAGAAATTCGGCGGCACACGTCCGTACGCCGGCGGCACAAGTCACCCCGCAGAACAACAACATAAACAAAAACTCTGTTGCCCCGGAGAGCGCTTCGCTTTTTCTTCATACGCGGCTTGACTTCACTCAACCGCTGAAGAGTCGCGCCGGCAACAGTATTTTCTAATATATTTTTCCAAATAATTGACACCTTTCTTATAGGGGCTTTTAATCTCGTTCTTAAGGATCTAAAGAGGGATCCTCCTGCTTGTTGCAGGATCTTCAGTCGGAAATCGAAACGCACCGAGACGTTTATGCATCTTTGAACGGCACCGGACGAAAATTGTTGAGCTCCTTGGCAAGTCAAGATGATGCTGTTATGCTGCAACGTCGATTGGATGAAATGAACCAGAGATGGCATCACTTGAAGGCAAAGAGTATGGCAATCAGGTAGGTGTTAGAATTTATATTTTCCGATCACTAATATCACAATTAATTGTGTTCTTTTAAATCTATGAAAATAAAAATTATCATAAAAATCAAATTTCTTATTCATTAAATGGTTATGATACAATTACTTTATTTTATTTAATATTTTTTGAAGAAAAAAATTATGAACAGTATAAAACTGTGTGTGTGTGTGTGTGTGTGTGTGTGTGTGTGTGTGTGTGTGTGTGTGTGTGTGTGTACTTTTTTATAAAAATTATTATTATAAAATGAAAAAATTGCAAATAAGAAAAATAAAATATTGCAAAATATTATGGAAATGAATATATAAGGTACATTGGTTTTCATATCAGAGGTATTTTTCCTCATACCATTGCGAAAGACAGTTTTCACATATGAAATGGCATCGTAAATCAACACGTTGAAAAAGTCCAACCCGGAGGAAAGAGCGGAAAGGGCTGACCTTTTCGGCGAAAGAATAACTTCGAAACGCACAACGCATTCAGTATGAAAGCGCAAAAATTCGCGGTGCATGCGATCTTTTGCACCTCTATAATTTAAAAAAAAAAAAAAGAAGTAGAAGAAATTTATGTACGCATTGTATAAATTCATGGAACAGCGAACCGTGCCGGCCGTAACACTAGAGAGTTTCGGCTTTCGACATGCGAACAATTTCGGAGATTCTTCTGTAGGGGGTGGTTTAGTGAGATACTAGGTGAATAGTGGATTAACTATGAGCTTCCGCATTCTTAGCGTACCATTCTGCTTTGGATGGCGTTGCAATTATGTATCATAATAATGTTCACTATGTGCAGAGAATAAAAATAATCGCGCGTTAAGAATGCAGTGACAGAGACGAGAATTTTATAATGCTAATAAATTGATTTATTCATTTGATTAAAAAGATTTTATAGATAGAAAGATTCGACGGATAAAAATAATTTGTGTTAAGCCAATTCTTGTTCGTATTGCCGAAAATAATTTATATTGGAAGATAAAATGCGCGCAATTTCAGAGCCACTTTCTCAAAAGAAAAAGCTATAAACTATCGATTGGGATAAGTACATCTTCAACCGAAGATATACGATATACCATCAGACTTATATTACTTTTAATATCTCCCTTTTTCTCTTTAAAATATTTAATTTTTCAATAATCGAAAAACATACTACAAAATCTAAACCTCCTTTTTGTTAGCAAGTTTGTTCAGTTTGCACTCGGTTTGCACTGTCGGTTCATAGGAAATCCTCACAGGATTTTCCGGTGGAAACTTCGAGAATTCGTGATCCAATTTAGCCTCAAACGTAGCGTAAACTTCTCTTCGACTGGTCGACTATGCAACCGTGGACTGTTAGAAAGCGCATCGAACTTTCGCGGTAACCATATCCCAGCGGATTGATCTGATAGTGAAACTATATATAGCTTAACATAATATTATTCTTATTTTACTTGTTTTGTGCTGTTCATCCAAACGGAGTATACATTGAACATGAAAGGAGGAAAATGTCGATTTTAAGCTTTTTTGTCGAGCTCGATGTAGGACTTACGCTGAAAACTTTCTGAAATTTATCTGTAGAAACGATTGACGAAAAATCTTTTTCCTCAAAAGAAGAAAGAACGTTCATAAAGAAGTATTTATATCTACTTGGATTTAAAATTTTGAAGCATATCGATAGGTACAGAAAAATCCAGCATATTCTGATAAGATTGCGATCCAACGTAAAGAAGATTGATGAAACGTAATCTTTTTGAAATGTTACTTAAAATTTATACCTGAGATTTGACCTATTTCTTCGTAGTGCTAAAATATATTTTTATTTTCAATTCGAAATGTTTATATTATTTATGACAAAATGCACTTGTATGATATATACATTTAAATATCGTATATATCATATATTTATCGACGTAATGCTTATTTTATACTACTTTAATAATTTTAACGCATTTACGTTTAATAGACAAATTTAATTTGTATTTATTTTGAATATATATCATTTTTGACGTTGCTTTTATGAAAATTTTCGGTTTCGTTATTCATTTAATTATATGCAGTTAATCAAACATTTCAAATATATCCAATACCAGTTGTATCACTTTTATTCATTTTAATTATTATTAAATTTAGCCAGATTATTCATGATATTCGGGCAAATACATATACCATACGTACAATGCATGTTCATAGTGCGGAATCATTAATAATGATCGCATCACTGATTAGATCCGATGTGGTCTTTATCCCGGAAGGCATAAATGGGTCAGTCCAGGTAAAGCCTGTCCAAAATCTCGGCCGTGACCGATCGATCGATTAACGTTTTTAGAAACTTCGGTAGCAAATCCATTTGCGTGGACTTTGCCGTAGTCGATCGTAATCGGATTCTCCGCGAAAACTTTATAACGGTGTGTTAATTCTGAGCCTGAACATCGACTCCGAGATCTATCGTAAACTTTGCACGGACAACTATGCAACTGCGCGTTGTTGAAGAGTATCTCGATATTTCCGAAGAGAAAGTCTGTGGTTTGATGATGTACCTACGTCGATAAAGGAAAGTTCCATTGATATGTCAGCAGAACATCGCGCAACTCGCGAACAATTTTGGTCATTTATGTGAAATTTAGTCGATCCAATTTGATTTCTCCGTCATAAACTCGTTATTAAACCTTTATGTCGCCATTAAAGTACAAAGTAACACGTGTCAACGTTCAAATATACATCTATGACACTTTGAATTGACGAAGTCGATAACAATTGACAGTAATATTTGTTTCATTCACTTTTTTAATTTTACTTTTCAGATGATTAATCACGTGAACATTTTGTTTGTATTCGTCTTTAAAAAAGCATATTAAATCAATAATAAAATATATTAAAATTATTTGTTGTCGATTTTTTGCGATGTTGACTCGTTACGTTTACCGTGAAGAGTTATTATCATGGAAATGGTGCATTTTGATCGTTTATATATGTCATATACATATATTGAACTTAACTGTCATTGCGGATAAAAATATTATAAACTGTATAAATATATTTTATAATCAATTTAATGTTAAAGTTGTATAATTATATAAGTAATTTTAATTATATAAGTAATTTTCTTCATGTAATATAACAGCTGCTCATAGTACGAAATAGTCATGTACAGAGCTGCGATACAAATTAATAAACTTTATTAGAATTATATATTTAATCGAGAAATAATGCTAGAAAAAAAATATCTAACGCGCAGTGCATATCTGTAATATTTAGTATCTAAAAGGAATAGTAAAAAAATATAAAAATTGTAATTATAGAAATTTATTTTATTTTTGAAAGATCACAAAATGTATCAAGGAAAGAATTTTCATTCATATAGAATAGTAACGTAAAGAAAAACATCGCGGTTCTATCATAGATCTTATAAAATTGCAGTAAATAAAGCAGCTTGCGCTTTATGGTAGATCTTACAATCTTCAATTTTATTTTATGATATAAACACACACACACACACACAGATACAGATATAAAGATGGGATTTCTTAAAGCAGATCTTTATTTTAATCTTAGTAACATGAGATCCGACTTGGATTAAAATTACTGTAGTCCGTAGATCACTATAGTTTTATTAAGTTTCATACATTATCTTAAAAAAAGTATTAAAAGAAAGTATGCAGTTAAAAATAATTAAAAAATCGATTTTTTTTTTCATTTTTTGTTACCAAAATTTTATCTGTTTATTTAAGCTTAGTCTGTTTTGTCTGTTTATTTAAGTTTAGTTAAAATAATTTTTGAATATCTCTGAACTTGTTTTAAAACACAAAAGGCAAATATACAAATCCAATTATAGAATTAAATGTTTTGAAGTATTCTCTAGTTATATTTATAAGTCAAAATAATTAGTTTGTTTATATTTTGATCACAAATAGTGTAAATATTAGCAAAAAAAGATATTTAAAATTTTTATTATTAATAATATTGTTATAATTACTATTGGTTTTTAACAATTTTACTTAAACATAACAATTTTTTGGTATAAGCAACCATCATTAAGGAATATTTTTTGTAAAAATTTGTTTTTTTTTTTTTTTTTTTAATTTAATCAACGCATCCATTAGCGGGAAAAATAAGTCTTACGATAGTACGAAGTCAGCATTAAGGTCAATTCCGATAAAAGACCATGCAATCAGTCTCCATTAATTAGTCGGAATTGCAGCCGGGAGCTTGATTACCAAAGAGATATTCGTGCAGGATGCGAACTACGAGAGCGTCACGTATAGAAGGATAGAAGTTCACTCTCGCCGACCATATTTATCGGTACCTACCAACTCTCTCCATCAACCTTCGTTCTCTGTCTGTCAATCTGTATCTACCGGTCGATCTCTCTCATTTCCGCGTGCTCCCCTCCCTCGCCCCCCTTTCTCCCTCTCTTTCTCTCTTCCAAATCGTCCGCAGCAGCACTTTAAGGGTAACCCCCGCAATCAAGCCGCAAATGCCAAAGCCGATAATTCGGCGGTCGATCGCTTTTGGCACTGGGTTCAACGAAGTCATCGGCGAATACGGCCAATGTTATTTGTGAGAAAATTTTTCAGATTAACTCAATTCTCTGTGCTGCAAATATTTCGCTTTGTTATCAAATAAAGATTAATCACGGCGAAATTGCCATTGTAAATAATAATTGAATCAAATATCAATCGCATAATCATTCTTATATATATATATATATATATATATATATATATATATATATGGCACGCCATAAATAGTTGTAATATAGTCTTCTTGCTATGGATTTCTGGAACGGATTTATGGATTGCTTCGATAGAAATCTGATATTGATTTTTTAATTACGGTATTAGCTAACGCTTCTATTTCAAGTGAACTATTTATAATAAAATATCATAATTTAGAATATGATTTTTAACAGTCAACCTTTTAAAGGTTTACATAATATCGATTTGAACAATGCGACGCTTCATGCGATCTTTCGCGAAATCTTTGTTAATTCTCTACGTCGAATCCGTTTAAATTTATGGCTTCACAGAGGCGCTTAACGCGCAACAGGAATATGCTCTTTGCGAAAGTGTCCCGCCAGAAATAAACATCGCAATGACTTATCAAAATGCACGTTAAGTGGACTTCGTGATCGATGCAGCCGTCTCACCACGCCCGACGTAGATTAACGAGGATAAAAAACCGTCTGGCTGACCCTCTTTTCGTCGATATTCGCATCGGATTATATATATATTTTTTTTTTGTTTCGTCCCGCAAGATACCGGAATAGACTGTAAAATCAATATCAAGAGGGGCAATTAGTTATCTCGGCACGCACACGGTCAGCAACGGCGACAGCATCCGGCGGTCGGATACGGACTTTTCGGACTTGTCCAACATCCGGCGGTGCTTCCCCGGCTCGGCACTCCGGCATCCGGACGGACAAATAAAGGTTTGCGAACTGCGCGAGTATTTGTAGATGATGCACCACTGCCTGTCGCACATCGTCCCTGTAGTTCGCGTAAACTTGTGTAACAATTGCTAGCGCGGTTCATCCCGAATGACCTATTGTTCGCGGTCAAAAAAAAAAAAAAAAAAAAAGAGGGGGAACAAATTGTGAGCGCGCGTTACTGCGAAAATTTGCACAGATATGAATTTTGCGTTCGGTCGAAACTGCAGCGCGCGAAATTATACCGGCGATCGGCGGTGCCTGTAAGCCTAATAAATCTTTGTTGGCGCGAACGGAGGAAAAGCCCCGCAATACTTCTTTCGTTGTTTAAACAGATTTTTTTTTCTGTGCTACATGAATTTTATAATTTCTAAATTTAGATACTATACATATGCAAGTGTCAAAACTGAATTACGTTCACGCTTGGTTTATTTATAACTGCGCGATGATAAATGGTTACCTACCAATTAATATTTTTTTTTTCCCCCGTTTTTCAACGTAGCAGCGGAATTGCGAATTTATTTACTGGCCAGCTGACGCGGGATTCAACAGTTCAATGAAAAACATGGGCAAAATGAAAAAGAATTCGAGTGGCTGCGAGGCATAAACGTGTCGTCCGCGCCCGATCGGAACGAATTAATATTCCATCGCGCTTCGAAGCGTCGATGTATCGACGCGAAAAATCCGGAAGGCAGATGAAAGCACGCTCGCCGTGTTTGCAAATGAAGTCGCGCTACGGAAAACTAGATGCACAGGCGGGATCGGTACAGCGCGGCGCGCACACAGAAAGACCAAAGTCTGCACTGGAGGCAAGATGCTGCGAAGTCTTAGACGTGACCCAAAGCACCGCTTGTTAAACGGGAAACAGGAATCGGGAGGAATAATTATGGGTCTCGGCTGTAATATTACTGGCGTGTTTAGATCAGCGCAGCGATGCGTTCACGTGCGCGTTTGCGCTATATATGCGTACCGCGTGGTGCACACCAAGGCGGACGAAAGGGAAATGCCGACGATGCTTTTGTGCACAATCGAAGATACGGTACTTTGAGAATAGCCTGAAAAGCCCCCGGCGAAGTCTGAATCTCAATCTTCCCATCATATTCATCGATATGAGATAACTTCTTCGTGAGGTGTAACGCTCTGTAACACGGTGCAGACGAATATTTTATACAAGTTATTTTTACAATTTTAATGATTTGCGATTATTTGTTGCGATTAAATTTTTTTATTTAAATCCGACGGATGTTTTGCTATGGAAAAATAAAGGTACTTTAAAATAATAATAAAGATCAATAATTAAATATCAAGATATTCGCACTAAAAATTGATATAGTGTTATTTTGTATAAATCACCATTTTTCTTGTAAATTGAAATTTAATTACTGTCATTATCGAGTATCGAACGGCGCTCACAAATCATGGTATTTTTAATATGTAGTATACAAATATATAACAAAATTTTATTTTACTTGTTTATTTTTAATTTTTCTTTTTTTATTATTTTATGTTTATAATACATCATTTAACATAAAAATATATATTGCTTGTATAAATATATATTTCTAAAAATAATAGATAACAGGAAAGAATCGATATTTTTTTATCCCACGTAGGCGCGTGCACGGGACACATGTAGCGCGCTAAAATAACCTCTCGTTTCGTCACACGGTGACGTTTCCATAAATAAGATTGACGGAATTTTATCTCAAGGGAATAATTTCAAGCTAGATTACGCGAGTGAGCGCGTCGCATATCCGACTCGTCCGATATCTCTCGCGAGAGGAGCGGACAAGCCGCGACGGCAAAAACATACGCCGCGACACCGATGGCGCGGAACATGACGTTTGATCCATCGCCGGACCGGAACTGACAGCCAGATAATCGCGGAGTCGTGATGAATCGCCGGTGAGTCTTATCAGTTGATCCTCGGTGCGCGCCATCGGTGCTCGTTCGCCCGCTTTCCCCGAATGAAACACGTCGCGGAGACTGTCACGTACAACTTCGTTCGGCGCTACCCGCCCGGCTCTTTTTCTTTCTCTTTCTCGATTGCGGCAAATCGAAAGTTATTTTTACGTGACGTCGCACGTAACCTGTGGTAACGCGTGGCAACGTGAAGACGTGGAGACGGCGGCGCTCGATAGCGAAACGAACAACCGTATCAGGAAATTTGTTGGAGTCGTTCAACGGGGACGCGAGGAAGTAGTCGTATGCGAGAAGGGGTGGAAGAAAAGGGAGAATCGAATCCGGCTCGCCGATATCCCCACAAAACTCAAAACGATGCCTTCGTGACTAGAACGCGGGAATGCAGAAAAGTGAACGATATATAAAGATGGAAAGTAGCTGCATATAATAACGAAGGGATGGCACTTGCGGTCATTCGGAACGGCGATGATGCTGAAAATTCCGTGCGATATATACAAGATGCAGGATGATGCAAGAAAGATAGGCTGTATCGAATCAGTAGTAAAACTACTATTTTTAAAAAAGATTAAAGTAGATATATTTAAGCGAATTGTCTATGTGAGCGTGAATATGTAATTTCTTTTTATTTCTTAAAAGTGAAACAAACTTTGGAATATCGTTTCAATTTATTGGAATAAAGCGAGAAAAACGCAATCATTCAGATAAATTTAACGTTGGAGGAAACTAGCTCGAGAGCACATCTTTATAATTAAGGGTGAAAATCGATCAGTCTGCTAATTTTTATCTGCTGTCTGCTACACCGTTGTTATTTTCAAATTTGTTGCTCTTGAATTTACGTGTGGAAACGCGGATGGTATTTCCAGCATTCAAAAGCGTTTGCGAATGTAACGCTGCGTCAGGAACACTAACAATAACGTCAACAAATCTGTCGCGCTGTCTGAAACTTCCTTCCGGTATCCGGCCTCTGGCTGGTCGTAACTTACCGATACGCTTGGTTTGCTGGAATATATTCCCAACGCGTGTATCGCTCGCAAATAACGCTTAAAGTATGATAAGGTGTAGCTTAACGTTAATCTCAAGAAAGTCCCACGCGATAAATGCAATTTGAGCTTTATTCGATACCGCTCTGCAAACCACCCAGGATTAACTTAGGGAAACCGTTAAATGATTACTTTGAGAATCTATTTATCATTAGATCTGCGCGAATATTTAATATTTCAATTTTTTTAAACATGTCTTATATTTGTGAATATCGATAGAAGTATTTCATGATAGATTTTGTAAAAAATCTTACATTTGTAAATTATAAAAAAAAAGAAACTCTCTTTCTCTTTCAAATCCTTTTACAGTAATAATTTTTGTTTATTATCGTTTGATTAAATTCAACATTTACGTATGTTAGATTTTATTTGATCGATCCGGCGATGTAGCCACGCGAGTGTATCATAATGTAACGCCCACAATATCGTAATATAAAAATATTTTTTTTATTCTAGTTACCGCTTGCTTGAGATCGGAGATATTTAAGTATTACGAATGTATTCGCGGTATTACGAGGGTCGAGAGGGTTAACGAGTCCTCATGTTAAAGCGCTTACATTTGGTTTATGTAGGGTGGTAGGAAGCGTGCACGAGCCCTGTTGCTACGTAATTCGGGGCTGCTCTTATTGCCGGGCATTACATCGTCCTCGCGCCAGATGCGACCCAACGTTTACTTAGCCATTCTAAATCCCGAGTGTGCACCCCGTGGCCCACGGGACTCCGTACGAGCGCAGGATTTCATCCGTTTATGAGCGCAGTCGATCGAACGCAGGATTTTTTTCCGTTAATCTCGATTTAAAGACCAGACGGGGATACGTCCGAGCCGCGTCGAACGTAGAATCGAATCGCGAAAATGGTGCTTTGCTCGCGGAGATGTTAGTGTACTTGGATTATCGTCGAAAAGCTTTTTCGACCGTTCGGCTGTTTCGAAAAATCGACGAGGGCCGAAGAGCCGAATTTTATTTGCGAGCACATTCACACGTACATACGTGCCATCGTCCATTCGAGATTGTTTCAATTACATTCTTTCAGAAAAATCGTATTAATTGAAAATTTATTCTAAAATTTTTTACGCATTTACTCCTCAGATATTTACATTTCGATTGTATGATTATGTCATAGAAATGGTATCTAGTTTATTCCAAACATTTCTTAATACAAACGTTAAAAATCTAAATTCTAAAGGTAAAAGAACATAAAGATCATATGTGTCTCTGTTTCGAAAATCTATCTTTTTTTATAAAAAAAAATGTTTGAATTTTTTTTTTCATGCATTCTTTCGAATTTCTGAAATGCACGTTTCGTGTATCTTCGGATATGCGCCATCATCCTATTCGGTTGTTTTTCTGTTTTCCCGTATTATAGATTTATTTCTCGCGTGGTCGCTCATTTTTCATTTCCTCTTACGCAAGCTCGCGAGCGTAACTCAAATTTGTAACGTCCTTGCAAATTCGCGGCACACAAATATGCATTAAATCGCGTTTCATCTTCTCGTTGCCACTGGTGTCCGTTCCGGGTCCCGCGAGAGGAAATTGGCCGGAAGTGTGCGCGTAACTGTCGTTGGCGTCGTCGGCTATCGTCGCAGATACAAATCGCGCGATTCCAACGGGAAAACGGATTCCGATGGGCAGCAGGGATCGCTGAACGATCTGTCGGATTCCCGTGCGGAATCCGGGAGGCGAAGAAATGAAAAGAAGGAAGGCGAGACCGATGAAAAAGGGAAGGTTCGTGTTCATCGACCGTGAACGAACGCGTTCCCAGTGATCCCGGCGACTTGACCCGTCTAGAAATTTTAATTTCCGGTTGGCTAGAGAAGACCTTCTGAGAAGAGCTTCCGTTAAGGATGCATCGGGACGCAGCATCGGACTCGTGTACTGGTCGTATTGTGTCGGTCAACCGAGGGTGACGACTTTGTGACCGTAGCTTAGAAGGGAGACGACTGATGTCCGACTTGTACCGGTGAGAAAATGATGAGAAGAACGAAAGAAAAAGATTTTCGTCCAACCATACGACCGCTCAAAGCGGGATCCGTGAAATGAGATTCTCAGTGGGACAAAGAGATTCTACATGTGTTTTGCCGCAGAGCATCCGAATTGTCAAGATTTAAGACAATCTGCGGTCTGCCTTTTTCTAAAGTGAAAATATATATTCAATCCCCGCGAAGAGTTGTTCGAAATAATCCGTAATAGAGTTCTTTTCCATAACGTAATAACATTCTTTTCCATTTTATAATTTTGTTCTACAATTTATGTGAACAACAAGATAATTATAATCAGTTTTAATGCAATATCCAAAAATATAAATAGAAATGAATTGAGTGTATTTTTAAAAGTGGTGTATTGATGTATTGATAATGAACAATTTGATCCGTTTGGATCAAATCGAATAAAGTATTTCCGTACCGATTTCTGATCATGTATCCAATCATACAAGATCAGAAATCGCTCTCGATACATTATCGCTCGATTCTCGATCCAATGAGAAAAATGCTTCGAAATCTCTCCAACGTATCCCGATCGGGGAATTCGCGATCTAAATATAGGCATCACTCTTCCCCCCCCCCCCGGATAATTCCACCCTTTCTCCGGTATTTGCGTTCTCATTAGGAAATACCATAAACCGATTCAAACGGCTCTCCGATCCGCCACCGCCGTGTAAATCCGTGAGATGGATTAACCACGTGCCTTTCCCGGCCACTCTGTAATCGATATCTATACAAGTAGTATCTACAATTAGGAAATGCTCTTTAAGGTGTGATATTAATCCCGATGTTTGCACGCTAATAAAGCTCTGTAAGAGAGTTTATCGTAAGAGAGTCCGCGAAATTCTGTTTCTCATTAAAGATAAAGGAAAGATATAAAGTTTGAAAAAAAACGAATAATATATTTGTCGATTAATGTAATTTGAAAAATTACTATAGTTCGCGCATGTCACGCAAAATGCTGAAAATAGAATGATCATTTCCTTTAAGTGGCGGGAAATAAAATGTGCAACATGTACAAATTATTTGCGCGCATCTATTAATTTTATTTAATTTTTCAAATATTGAAATCTCTCTCTCTCTCTCTCTCTCTCTCTCTCTCTCTCTCTCTCTCTAATCTCTTCTGCTGTAACATTTTTACGAGCAACCGAAGTTTATTAAGCTATCAACTTTGTGACTCACGGTATGCAACTGTATTTTCCTTTTATATTTTATAACGCATCACCCCCGAAATGTTACGATTTTACCGGATATGCGTACTGAGATCGTCGCATATCATATTCAGATGTAATCATGCGGCGGTTATGTGAATGTGAAAAACATCAGCAAAAATATTTCAGCTGTGTGCCGGGCTGCGATATGAAATGCGCGGAAGTTGCAACTCGAACACAGGATCGCGACAAAATATGCGTTACTGTTATTTGCACAAATGCTCCGCAACGCCGGGAATCCGTTTTACGAGCGAAAGTTTATATTACGATTTCCACGAAATGACAAACGCGTATCAAATTGCGCGATAGATCGTCGGCAAAATCTAATTAACTATGCTAATTTTACTAATCTGCATTCTATCGAACGTATTATATCATCGATTAATTGTGTCAACAATAGTTATACGCTGTTTCATTTGGAAACTTCAAACAGTCACAGCAATCTTGCCTTTTTTTCCTTTTCGGTTGCCAACTTGTTCCGGGTTGATCCAATCGAGAAATACCTTTGATCTTCGGAATAATCGAAAGAATCGTTGGCTAAAATATTGAAAAATATGCGGGACACTGCAAGGGTTACGTTTTCCATCTCATGCATAATGGATTTGTATGTGAAGTAATACATAGCACCGACGCAACTGTAAAACAATACGTAAACTCACATATAAACCGCAAGCTTATCGGAATTGCTATCGAACGAAACTCATAACTTACTGAGTACAAACGTAGTAGCTGACGGAATTACAATCCGGCAGGAGTGGATTGGTAGCGTCCTGCAGTAAAAGCCGGAACTCATTTGAGATTATCGACTCTTTCCGGACGAATAATACCCATTGACACATTACAACTATCATATTTATTTTTGTTACTATAACGATATTTGTTCAAGTACATTTCATGTTCAGCGTGTATTTAATAAATTGTAAAGCACTTTTTTTATTAATTAAAGATTATTTTTATGGAGATCTTCCTTATCGAGAAAGATTTTGTGAGGCACTTAAAAAAGATATGTTATCAAGATTTTTCAATTTGAATTCCTCAATTTACAGATATCTTTCTTTGTCCACCTATGCTACGAGAGATAATTACTTTAAGATATCACAAGAAAGTTTTTAAAATTTAACCCGAGCACTATAAGCCACTGTATTCTTCTAATTTACCAATGGAAATTCGCATGGACGTATATTTGTTCATTTAGATAATCCATTTAGTTAATCCATTTTTTGTATCAAGTCGCACCATTCAATTCTCCATAACGGATGCGCCGCGAAGTTGGAGTCCGAAAGCTGCGACGCGGAGAGATTCGCCGGCGCAACGTTAATGGCGGCGTTGTCGCTGTTGTTTATTGTAGAAGTTTGGACCGGTTTTGTGTAGCGAGTCGACCTCGCTCAGATTGGGATTGTACCGGTAAATTGTTCCCCCGAGTTGAATTATAACGCTCCGCCCGTTCGCGGCAATTCCATTTGCTCGCTTTATTACGTTAACCGACAACGGCGACGGCGACGGCGATGGCGACGATGAGGATGATGACGGCGACGTCAATGCCGTGGGAAACATCGGCGACGAGCCGCCGCGGGCGTAATAGATCAAAGAGCTTTATCGCGCGGACATCTACGTCTAATTGTAATGTGGTTACCGAATCGATAACGCACAACTTGAATATATCGCAGAGGAGGGATGAATTTTCACGGACCTCGATCGGAATCAGTCCTTGGAAATGTAGCGGACCAGACATTTATCGTCGTGCAGAAAGGAGATAAGGTCGAAACACGATACATCTCGTTTTACAGGGGGTGACGTGTCGCGGATAACGAAAACGCGTCCTCCGAAATGGGCCAATTTCGGTTTTACGATCGCGTCGTTAAGTGACGGGGCTTTCCGAGGCGAGCATGAGAAAAACCGGTAGTCATTGTATGCATCTTCGTGAATTATCCGATTCATAATACAATATTTATAAATTAAACAGCAAACGATTAACTTCATTCCATGTTCGAATAAGCGCGTTTGATTTAATAGGCAATTTGACAATGAGGAGGATTTGTCCAATGATGAATGACATGTATTTATTAATGGACGTTAATCATATCTGTCAATATTCATTATTACGCATACAGATGCAATTGTAATGACTAACTTAACGTACTTAATACTTTTGGCGTAAAAATATTTTATTATAGTAAAGTCACATGACACATTACTGCGCAAATTGTTTTTGAGCAAATTTCCCGTTTGCTATTTCAATAATAATTTTGTCTAGACAAGAGGTCTATTTATAATGGCAGTTAATTTATCGCGACCACGTGGCGGATTGCCGATGTTATCGCAAGATCGATGGCCGCAATGAATTTTGATGGTTCTCTATGGAATCGCATTGACGATCAGGATTTAATACATTTCTCATTCACTAGAATAGACCGGAAAGAGGATGAGTGTTGAAGGAACAAAAATCTTTTATCATTTATTCACTTTTATCATTTTACGAAATCTACGTAATTAATCTTTGATATCAAATCTATTAAATCACTCTTAACTATTTCTATGCAGGTATAATGAGTTCGAATATTTGGACATATTAAGCACAGATAATAGTTACAATTACAATACACATATACAATTTCAATTTTTTAATAGTTTGTATAATATGCAACATATTTTTCTGCAGTTTGTAATATTATTTGCATTTGTTACAAACTTTAACAAAATGACAGTTTTTTTTTTACAAATATAATAATGAATAATAATAGCTATATAAAATTTTGCACTCTTTTAAATTAATTTTAATGCTCTTCAAAGTAGACTGCTATTGTTAATTTATTGATATATTTTATTTCAACATTTGGAATGATTTGATTTAAATGTCTGCAGTGATATAACTTTTAAACGGGAAATGATACTAAATAATAAATAGTTCTCTTAAGCGATTGACAGCATTCGTGGAGTTACCATTTACACTGGAAACTCTAACGAAATCTCATTAAATTGAACTTGGAATCTGGAATATTTTTACGCAAGAAACTCATGTAATTCCGTGGAGAAAATCCAACATCCAACTTGATCGAGTGAAAGTTCTGCAAATCTGAATGACAGATTTAACATCATGAAATGCGATACATCTTTTTATCAAATGCGTTGTCATATATGAAGTGTATATTATTTTACATTCATAAATTCATCTCTTCAGACATTTTGTGGAGACTCAGTCTCGTGTCGCATAAAACGCGGGATATAGTTGAAATCGCATTGTAAATTTCCGTAGAGACTATCAGTATTCATGAAATTCTTTCAATGAATTTCAATGATTTCGGTAGTAAGACATGATATTCTCGAATGTGAAATAACATTTTCTCATAAATTTTTCCGTGCTTTATGTTTTAGTTTAACAGATAAAGATTTGGAGCATTAATCACTAAATGCATAACGTATTATATATACTGAGAAAAAAATGCTGTTGAATCAACAGCATTAGTCTAATCTAATTGGAAATAATTTTGTTAATTCAATGACATTATTAAACAAAGATCTTGATTATTAAAACAAGAGCATGACATACTGTTTCATTAATAAAATGTCATTGAGTTAACAAAATTATTTCCAACTATGCTGTTGATTCAACATTTTTTTCTCAGTGTATATATATATATATATATATATATATATATATATATATATATATATACAGTATTTTAAATACATTTAATTATAACTATATTTCAGTAAATCTTTCTTCAAAAGCATATAATTTATATTTTTTAATTGGAATTTTTATTATTTTTTATCTTTTATAAAATTCACGTTTGAGATATTTGAAATATTTTGAGATATTTAAAAACATTTTTATTATTTAGACATCAAAAAATCTCATCATAAATATAATCAAATATTCAATTTATATCGTAAATGGTGTCCAGATTTACAAGCAAATACAAGGACCCGTGGAATTGGAATTTTTGAAGATTCCTCGTTTGCTCCGATTCGCTGAATCGCTTTCATTATTTGCCGGATAATCAACATTTCCAACTGATTCCTCGAAATGCATAACAATTTCCCTAGGTTTTTGCAAACATTTCCTAATCGCGTTCAACAACGCGGATAGATTAAAAGTGTGTTTCGATATTTCGACGTTATCATTGAGAACTATTTTATAATTTGACTCAACCAAATCCTCGGTCTACCTAATCACAGTTGCAATATTGCTACGCTCGTCGGTTTTCATGCATTTCGTGTACCGAACTATGCTCGTCCCGTCGTTTTAATTATACTTAATCTCGGGTTCTGTACACGCGAAATCTGGCGATCTCGCATAATTGGAAGTTTCGCCGGTGCGTTTTGCATTTTGCCACACTCGCAATTCAATTCTGTATGTATCTTATTCTGGATATGTGGCTTTTTTATTTTTGTTTCGTAAATGACGACGGGCTTGAATTACACCGCTTTCGCATTTGCGTAATCAGATTTTCCGCAAACCTTAGTCGACACCGTTGTGCATGTCTCTTTATTGTACAGCAAACGAAGAAAAAAGCAGTACCGTTGTATTTTGCTGCGATATTGATTTTCTATTTTTATAGAATTTCGTTATCGTAACGGTTTTTTTGTGAGAAGATATTGTTACTATGAAAAAGGGAGAATGGTTTCATTAAAAATGCTTTATATTTTCTATTAAAATATTTTATATCCCGCATCCGTTTATAATCGTATTAGAATATATCATTGTTTTTGCGTATATTTTGAAATCATGAAATATTCTATAGATTTGTTTGTTCATTCCTTTATTTCTTCCTTCACGAAAAAAAGAAGCGTACACTTTTCTTTTTCAAGTGTATACTAGTGTTCTCTAAATAATTAATGTAAATGGCTTTTAGTGTAAATGGCTTTTTACACGACCAATCACAAACAATCGTACCGTCTCGTCACAGGTAAATTTAACAATAAAATCTTAGCATCAGGCATGGTTACTCATGATTTATTTACTTGAGGCTACGCCGAGACTTTATCGAGTAGGTGCGAGGTACGTGACGTTTCTTCGGCAGATTTTTATAGCCGCCCAGGAAATTTCCCGGTGATTTATTTTACATCAGCCTGGCACGTCGTAAAGATCGCTCGCTCGCAGGGCAACGTTCGTTCGTTTGGCAACGCGACAGTGTAGCACCACTTACTGAACATTTCAATTGAAATGCGATCGCACGAACGAGAAGTATATCTTTCCGTTAGTGGAGGCTCTCCTGTTTCTGGCAGCCGGACGACGAGCGAAAATAGATGTTCCATCAAATTCCCTTTCGTGACCGTAAGATTCCATTACTGACGTGGGTCCGACGGACATCCTATTAATCACATAGATCTCGTTTTTTTTTCACAATTACACGACGATAAATTGCCGGTGTTCATATATGAGTCACGATTAATTAAAATTAATAATTTTCAGACAATGAAGCTTGATGGCATACTGCGATAAAAGAATTTCTTTACACATATATAAATATATAAAAGAAATATTATATAACAGATTTTTAGCAGAAAAATTAATTTGTCTAATCTATGTTTTATTTTATCTTTATTTTCTAATCTTAATTTAAATCGCAATACTATTGATTGTTGACCGTTTTATTAAGTTTATATTTATTCTATAAAGCTAAACATAAAAATACAATTTTTCGTAAAGCACGCGAGCCGACATATAAGCCGTCGTCGCTTCAGATCAATTCTTTTCTCTCACGACGCCGAATAAATTTTTCGAGCGAACATCAGTCTTCGCATAACGGCTACGCAGAGCGAGAAAAGTTTATTCCCACAATTCGTCGGAGCAATGAGGACGATTTCTTCCGGTAACCCCGTACCACCATCATCCATCGCGCGAAATATCCTTGCACCCTTGGATCTCCCTGGGAGAAGTGCAATATCGTTCGGCGTGGATGTGTCCCTGTGTATATACGCGGACGTGCGCTTGTATGCGCGCACAAATCGCAAAAGTACGCGAAATTCCGCGCGGCTCTCATCGACGTTACAATAACCGCGATATATCCGGACGCCGAGGCTGTTTCTTTGCGATACGAGAGAACGACGACGATGACGACGACGACGCAAGATGCAAGACCTCCGGAGAGGGACTGTGGGAGAATAAGACGACGAGGATTGTTGAATGCGACCTAGTAAGTGGGTCACCACTGGTGGCGGTGCAACAATGGCGAAATATAAATCTAAATCCCAACCGCCATCCTTCCTGCCCTCCTTTCGCCCCACAACTTTCTTTATCTTCCTCTTTCGTCTATTCCGAGACGACGACGACGATGCTTCGCTGTCCCGGTGGCCAGTGCGCCGCTCTTTATCCGAAAATTTCTCTCGCGGCATTCAGCTCCTATCCTTCTTCGCGCTTCCTATCTCCTCTTTATGCCGTTCTCGTCGCCTCTCGAGCCTCTGTCTTCCGTTTTAATTCGCAGAGTCCGCTCTACGCAGAGTCTCTTTATTCTCAGGCCACTTTGGATTCTATCCGCGTACGAGCCGTTCCGACAAGATAATGGGCGACAAGTTAAACAAGGAATAAAATAAAGAAGAAATATCCAGCTCAGCGTTATTTTTTTTATTACCTATTTTCTACTTTCCGTAAACGCATTTTACACTTCTATATATTTATGCTTTTATATTTTACATTTAATCTTCATATCTCTGTGTGAAATCTCAAAAATTTTAGAAATTGTACAGTTTTTTTTATTCACACGTATTATCCTTTTTATAAATTATTTTCAACTTACAATATACGGAATTTTTCTCTATCAGATTGTTGAAGAAATAATGCGCAGAATGGATTAAAGCTCTTGAAAATTTCTGGAATCAAAATTGTTGTCGTATCATTGAAATTCTACAAAATAGTCAAAGTTAATCGGAAACACTTGATAATGTCATATCTCTATGAGTTATGTTTTAAAAGATACAACACATAATTTTTTCGCGCGATATAAGATTTTAGATTTTTCTCTGCATAGAATTTTAATAACGTAATCACTTACAAAGCTTAAATTTTACAGGACTGAATATTCTGACAATTATTTGTCTTATTAACAAGATAAAAATCACATTGTTTGTGAAAATTGATAATTAACATTATTCATATCTCGAATTTTATTTATTTTATATAATAAAATTGAAATGATAAAAAGATTGCCAAGAATAAATCGCTTATCTTTTGAATTTTATAGCTGAAATAAAAGCTAAAATAAGATTTCGTTAAAATTTCTGTTGCCAGCTTTCGCTAAGTTCTGCAGGTATTATGTCACGTCACGTTATGTCATACGTGCATGGATCTACGAGACCATTATCTCGAATATCTACGAGATCTTCTCCTCAGACTAATTCTTTTCTTCTGACTTACCCTGCATATCTGTCCTGTCCCTGGTATCAGTCTAACATCTTTTGCCTCCGTTTCTTCCTCCCAGTGGTGCATGTCACAAGTCCTCATTCTTCTCGAGACCATCTCCTCTATGTATATACGGTCTCTCGCGCTACCGCGCTTTCCAGTGATTTCCCACTGGTCTTTCATTTTATTTCACGCTTCCGGCACTTCCGTCCACTAGTATTTACTTACTATTAACAAAACAGGCGAGTGTTACACCGCATTTCCTTTAATATTTATTCTTCATTCATTTTTGCCAACTCGCTTATCGCACCCCACGTATCTCGGGATGATCTTGTTGCAGCAAATTTCGCCATTTGTACGTCTCCCTTCTTTCTTTCTTTATTAAAACATCCCCTTGATCTGACTTTCTTTTTCGTCCTTTTTTCGCCCAAAGTCACTCCAAGACGTTCAATTTGCTTGCTTTTTTGTCTTAATCAATTTTATTCTAGCGAAGCGTTCTTCTTATTCTTGGTCGCACATCAAGGGTCGCTCTCTATTCATTCGTATCTCTCTGAGCGTCCATCTTTTGTTTTTTTTCTTCACTTGAATCACCTCGTCTTATTGTTCTACGCTCTCGCCTTCTTTCAAAATCGGTTTATGCACTAGCATTTTATGTCGCCGTTCGCGCCGCTTTTCTCGTATTTTTTCAATTTGCCTGAGATCGTTTTCTTTCTTGAAATCGGCTTTGCCACCGATTTTCCTCTTTCTTAGAAGCTTTTTCGTCGGTCATGCACGATTTATTTACCGCGTCGTTCGGAATGCTCATCCATTTTAGTTCTCTCAGAGAACTTTTTCGCTTTCCATATTTATTCGTTTTTCTCAAATCGCATCTTATCTGTGCAACTATATGCTTGGCTCTCATGTTTCTTGAAATCTCTGTTCTTCAATTTACGTTTTTTCTTAAATTACCATCTGTTTCTTTTGTTCCGTCACATACCCAAGAGGACGCATTCTGCTCCCTTTTTCCAATCACTCTAATATTGATCTACTTATCTTAAGTATCTGTCTATTTTTTCTTTTTTTTTTTTTTCGCCAACTTCATCCTCATGTTTCCATTTCTCTCTTTTCACTCATTACCCGATGCTTCTCTGAGCGTCGGCAACGTCAAGGCTTTACATTTACCCTCCTTTCATTCACTTCGTGCACGCCGCTTCGCCTTACCAATCCTTTTTCCTCATTCTGTCTCTCGTCGACGACTTTACCTGTCTGTCCCCAACAAATATGTACTCTCTTTACTTGCATTTACGACGAGTCGAACGACGTTTTATGCACCTTTCTCGCCCTTGCTATACTTGTTGCGAATATCCATCAGCGCTTTACATCGAGAGGATGTAATCCATCCCTCGGATGGATGTGTAAGAACATTTACACATTCTTGATGTAGAGAACGCGTTTCGATGTAAAAGATCCTGATATTTTTGTCACGGATTTATTATGCCGTAGAAAAATATAAATAATTATTATTTCTATATCAATAATGTCACAATAGATTGTAAAATATGCTACAATTTATTGATACCATGACATGATATTATAATTACTTCTAATTACAATTACAAATATCATATAATTATGCATCTTATTAATAATATATAAGATTAAATAATTCCTTATTACATTGTTTATATTAAAAAATCAATTTCTCAATTTGATGTATTTACATTCGTTATATTTAACAAAAAATGTATACGTTTTAATATGTGCATTATTTTTTTATATAACGTAAACTAGATAAAATAAACAAATTGTTTGATCACTACGGATGTATAAATAAATGGTCCATAGTTGCGAACGAAAATTTCTAAAAATTTTAGGAATGATTTATTGAATTAATTTAAATTCATTTAAAAAAAAATAATAAGGGATTTAATCTTGCCCAATCATATGCCGTGATTCTTTCGATTGTCTATGTAATTTAAACACGAGCTAGTTTTTATATATATATATAAGATAAAATAAACATATGTCATACATAAACGCGGTATTCAATATATTTTAGAGTTTAATATATAGATATCGGTCATATGTACATAGGATGCACATTTTTTTCTGCGCAGAAATCGATTGGAGAGCAACACGGAACACTGGAACGCTTTACTGCTATCGTTGCGCGAGCTCATCGAATGGGTGATAAGGAAAGACACAGAGCTCACCGGCCTGGGACCCGTTTGCGGCGATGTGGCTGCACTGCAAAAACAACAGGCAAGTCGAACGCTGTTTCGCGCATAGATTACTCGGATTCCGCTTCGTTGAGCCTCAGTCAAGCCCGTAGAAAATCTTTAGATATACTTTAGTCAGCGTATTCGTTATCTTACGGAGACGAGCATACTCCATTTAACATCTTTGGTTCGCGGCAGTAGCATCAATCTCGAACTTCAGGATTCGAGCCAAGTTACCTGAATATGACTTATGTACCTAAAATCGATTTCATATAGTCGTCCGCCGAGAGGCTTGCAAGTTTCCGCCTCGGAAACTGATTGGACGAATAGAATGTAATTACGTATAAACTCATGCGCTATCAGGCGAATGTTCAACTGTCTCTATGAGACACGACAGCTTAGCCAGAATACGGATATTTACGTATTCTCATCACGTTTGAATGTTCCGCTTCATGGAAACGCGAGTCTCAATTACTTCATTGCACGTCAATTGTGTGCTAAATTCGCTTTATCCGATTAAATTAATTTCCGGCTTATTAAATCGAATTTGACAGAAATATTTTAAGAGATCTTTAACATAGTTCAACGAAGCGTTACTTTTTTTTTTTTATAATCAATCGAATTTTTTTAGAATTATAATAAATAGTCACGCATTAGGGTGCTCTAGTCTAACGGATTCTTCTAAGTTATACTTCTTTTATTATCTACTTATTCTTTTAAAAATTAAAAAAATTAAATTCAATTAAAAGTTAAATTTCGTCCCGTATAATTGAAATTGGGTATATATATATATATATGTAATTGGGTGTATATGCCCGAATATCCTTCGATAATGTGCAAAGGTGCACTAGTTCGGATTAATCCAGATTAGAGCACGCATGTTGCCGGCATACAGAAGCGCCTGTACCATTGATACAGGTAGTATCCGAGTGTACGGAGGTGATAAGCCGCATGTCCCTCGACCAGATCATTGATGTCATCAGTGCGGCCAGATCTGTGTGTGTGTGTGTATTTGTCACTTGCACCGTAGAATACTGGAAATGGCCATCGATTATCCTTAATTACTCAAGCGAAATGGTAAGGTGCTCAACCGTATACTCATCCGATTGCCATCGTGAAAATGCGGGTCTCTCGTAAACGCGATCGCTTTGAAATTCGTAAAATCAAACGCAAAAATCATATTAATTCATCTCGCGTTAATGAGAAAATATATTTTAACAGTGCATATATTTTTGCATTTGTCAACTGAAATAAAAAAGGAAGTCACCTCTCATAATATTGTTACAATCGGTGAATTGGTATAGAAAAACATTGAAATATTATGATTGAACATGAAATATATCGAGACAAAATGTAAAATTCAATTCTCTCTTTAAAGCTCTCTTCTAATTTAAAAACTCGCACTAATTTCAATAAATTCAATAGTTCGACAAAGACATCAAATAATCTTCCAAAATTAAAGATATCAAATGTTACTAAAAAAAGAATTATTTTTCTTATTTTTTTTTTTGCCATATAATAATTATATCTAGAAAGTGATATAATTGGTATCAAATTGCAGACTGCTTGCACGTATGTATGTAATTCAATCTTACAACAAAAAGCGTAATAACAAATGTATCTCGACACGACAAAGATGAAATATCATCTTTGTAAAATACTGTAAATATTGTGGAATACATTTCTCGTATTTGTTCAAAAAGCCGATTTAGATTCGTAATAATGTTACCATCGCTTTTACTCGCTCGGAATATGCTCGATGCGAAAGGAGGTAACTACACGCGTTACTCGCATTCCTTCAGGTTCGCATCAGGCACGGAATTTAAATTCTCACATTCCAACGCGAGTTTACCGTATCCGAGCGATTGTTTCTTAACGTAATTGTTTGTCCCGACTTCTTCGAAGATTCAATTAAGGCCATTTCTCCATCGACATTTTGCACAGTTACTCTTCTCGGTAACTATATTTTTCTTAAACTTTATTAGAGTAAAATGACACGAACATTCGCACGAACAATCCTATAATTATTGTCGATGACGAAGTCGTCACGAGATTATCACCGTGGTTTGAAATTTGACGCGACAATCGTCATGTATTGGGAAAGTACGATTATACACGATTAATGTAAATCGATTATACGTGGATTCAATTTAAATGATTCTCGTAATTTAATAAATTCTATCTTGATGCATATGTGTCGCATGATTCTAAATAATTTCGTGAATATTCTAAATACATCCATATGCGAAACTCGCCTCGAGCGATTTTAATTACAGGTTGTTAATTTAATTAGTTTGGAAACATGGTGTTTTAGTGAATGATTAAACTATATTTACTATTGATATTATAACAATTGATTTCTTATTTACTTCTGTTTTACACAGTAAAATAAATTGTCTTGTTAATAAAAAATTTTAAAAATATATTAATAAAAATTACTTATATAAGTAATCTATATCGCTATCAATGTTTTGGGAATTATTGAGACTTACGATTGATCGAGATTTATGTTCTTTTTAAGATTTATTTTCATTAAAACAAATTAAATAATATTAATCATTTAATATGTTTTTTGATGTCTAAGAGCTTAATAAAAACAGTATTGTTTCGAATAAGAATTTCAAGATTAATTCCATGGCAGATAATTAATGAGCCAAGAGAGAAAAAATGCCATATATCATTTTTATTGATAAATATTTTAATGGTATTAATGATATTATCAGAATACGTATTTTTTTAAATAATTCTTAAATTATTTCAAGTCTTGCATGTATAGCGTAAAAATCTATTAGTCTACTATGAATTAAATTTTATTCATAATTTTATGTGTGTGTGTGTGTGTGTGTGTGTGTGTGTGTGTGTGTGTGTGTGTGTGTGTGTGTGTGTGTATATATATATATAAAATGCTCGTTTATAGAAGAACATCCTCAGTATTTTTTAATAAAAGTTGGGAATGATTTACAATATCAAATAAGGAGGAAAATTAATTCTTTTGATCGGTTCTTTTGAAACTGTCGCACTGGGGAGCGGCCATCTCGGCATCGAAATCGAAACGAGAGATGCGTAATTAGAAGGCCGTTTATTGCGCCCACGCAATCGAAATGAAAGCCAATCGTGCGCGGTTTAGTCGCTGTTACAACGACGGTGTAACGAGCGAGACGACTATTCCTCTTACACGAGCTGTCCTGAAAATTCCATTCGCCGGCGAGCGCGCGGATCGATTTTGGCTGCGCCTGTAAACGGCATCGTTACACACCCCGACGACGAGCCGTTCACGACGACGAACGGTTCACGTACGCACCTTTTGCACGCGGACCATTTCGTTCGCTCGTTCGTTTGTTTCCGTGCGCGTGCGAATATGGCTGATAAATCAAAACCACCGACGTTACCGGGCGTCGAGAGGCGCATCGATTTGCGAATCCGATAGATTTTGGTATTTCACGACGAAACACGTTCACGGAGAGCATGCATTTTTTGCACGGCTGGCCCAAGCCCATCTTTCCTCGACGTAACCCGCAGCGCGCGAGCGATTGATATTTTCGTTTCGCCTTGCCATTGGAATTTTCGTTTTTTTCACGCGAGGACGATCGCCTGGTGGTTATTTTTCGGGCGGCCACTTTGGCCGAGTGTCAGCCTCCGGAATTTATGCCGATGTGTTTCTTTCGGCTTGGTGGAGAGCCCGGCCTCTCGTCGCAACGTTACCTCGATTGTTTACGGAGAGGTCCATCGTCGTTCGTAGCTTGTGAAATGAATTGTGAATTCTACGAACGTATTTAACGTTCGTTTTTTTGAATCGTAAAAAAAAAAAAAAAAGAAGCCTATTTTCGTTGCAGAAAAAATTAATTTGAAAGATTGACACACATCAAATCAGTATCACAATTCTTGTGATATTGATTTGAAAATAAATAAGTTAGGCAGATAATTCGTTATTTAAATTCTTTTTTACTTGGTTCCGCAACGTAGAAATGAAAAATGGCAGGGTCACTTTTTCCATAAAATTGTATAATGCATTTAAATTTAAAATAATTTTATTATTTGTTACAATATATAATGCAGTGTGAGAAAAAGAGATCTCTTTTTCATAGAATTCTACAATGAATTTGTTCTGAAATAATTAAATTATTTATCATATGAATATATCCTTTTTTATTTGCGTTTTATTGTATTGAGCATATGAAATAGCAGGCAAAAAGGATATTCTTTCTCTGTGGAGAGCTGTATATTAAAATTGTTCTGAAATAATTTATTTTCTCAGTGTAATACGCAGTACAAGCTACTGGGACTAGTTAAATGCTGAAGATTCTTAGTGTCAGATGCTCGTATATTATTGTGATATGCATCAGTGCATTGTTGCTTCATGTTATATATATATATATATATATATATATATATATATACACACATATATCCCGTAATTAACCTCTCGTAATGATAACCGCAATGATAAGGGAAACCAAGCAATTAGAAAATTGCTTGGTGCAAGCAATTAGGAAATATTCAACTGTTCAAGTGAATGCTTTAAATCGTTCTAATTTCTTGATTAGCGGCTTGACCCATGATTAAGCACACATCGCGCGTAAATTTTTATGCGCGCATTTTACAATGAGAGCTACTTATAATCAGTCCGTTTGTGATTTGTTTAGACAGTAAAGTTTTTAATTTTACTATTTGCTGATCAATAATATACGTTTATACGAAGCATAATCCACACATGATCTATTACTCGTAATAGAAAAGTCTTAGAAGAAAAATCTGTGCAATTACGGGGAAGAAAAAAATAAAGAATAAATGCAATGAGATTTCTATCACTCACTGCAGGCCGCGCCATCATTCTTCGAAATAGGAAACGAGAAAAGAAAATAACGAAGAAAAATATAAAAATGATTAATGGCCGGTGTACGGCGAAATGTGTTCTGAACAATTTAACTAATTTGTTTAATAATATAATTTAACTTTATATTGAACGTGCTTTATCTTCTGGCATATTATATCTTTCCTAAAATTTTTTTCAGGAATTCCCGATTATTGTAAAATATGGTGATAAATAATCGCTTAAATCACAATGAAAGAAAAATAGATAAGAAATATATAATTGTTTTATATATTATCCTAGTATATTATACTGTTTATACTAGTATTATATTAGTTAGAGATACAATTATTAAATCGAAAATAATAACGTAACATATATGCTTGCTTATTTTGATACGGTTTTATGTATCATATCATTATTTTTTCAATCGGTTTGTAAAAAGCATGGATAGAATCGCGCTTCTAAAGAAATATGTGATTTTATTCTAAAAAAAAAAATAGCCATTTTTCGTCAGTAGTGATACAACTATGGTAACGTGTTAAAAAATCAAATAGGAAAATCACACGAAAAATATCGATGCAAAACTTGAAAAACAAAATCATTTAATTTATTTTGTATAACTACGAAGTAAATGTTGAGCGTGAAGCTAACGAGAACCGTCAATTACGTTTTCATATACTAGCAACCGTGAAAATGAGAAAATCCTTTACTCAGACAGTTAAAAATTGTTTTTTTTTGCTCCGCATTCGTTTCTCTAGCGATGAATTTTTTTTTTTGCAATGGTATAAAAGAGGAAGCTAGATATGAACATACCACCCGGGCGTCTCTCGACGCATAGGAAAAGTCCACAGCATCTTGCTCGGAGCAAATCCTTAACTCCGCCAACGATGAGAAATAATCTCGTTAACTAGCGGGCGTGTAATATTGCAAAAGTACCTTTTTACCTACTCGACTTCTTCTCGCCGACTGTAGTAGGCTAATTTTCAACCCCGTTGCGTAACATTTCATCAAACGTAATTACGAATGCACATGTTAATATCTTTGCATTGCGACGCAGCGCTATCTTATACACGCGGTATATGCTATATGATATGAGAATTTTTTGTTATTTGAATTAATAATTATATTATTTTATTATATTTGAAGTATGTATGTAGAATAAAAATATTTCTCTGTATTATTATGTAATATAACATGATATTACTCGATTATTTTCCGTACATATTGCATGTGACTTAAAAGGTGAAATATTAAAAGTCAAGTGCTTTTTTATTTTAGTTGTTTTACTCGATAAATTAATTAATATAATAGAATATTTAACTGACAAAAATAATGACGACGTCATCGATTTATCAATATCACGATATCAATATCACGATTGTTTTGTGCTATTCTACTTGTTACAATAGACAGTCGAGTTTAGTCGAAATGAAGTTTTTTTGAAGCCTTTTCTCTCGGCGAGGAGTTGAACGCCAAGAGAAAACTTGGCACTGCACCAGACACCGATGCTCCTTGTCTCGTTATTTTTGTTTCACGATTTACGCGTCTCCTTCACAGGACGACCATCGTGGCTTCAGGAGGCAGCTGGAGGACAAACGGCCGGTCGTGGAGAACAATTTGCTGAGCGGCCGCCAGTACATCGCCAATGAGCCTCCGCTGTCGGACACATCGGACTCCGAAGGTACGTAAATTGTGAATTATACATACAATTATACATAAATTGTGCTCTTTTGTTGTTTTTTTTTTTATCATTTTTTATCGTTAACAATTTTATATTTAAACCATTTGCGCCAAATATACCTTATGAAATAATATTTTATAAAAATATAACATACAAGAGAGTGAAGAAACATGTAAAATGTTTTATTATACGCGATGTATTCATGTAAAGCACATTTTCGAGAGTGATAAAAATATTTAAAAGAATAGAAATTATAATGTTAAGAAATTGTTTATTGAATGTATTGATTATTTGATATCCTTGATTTTCTTTTATGTGTTTTTGCGTTTTTGGAAAGTCACTTTTATACAAGACAATCAGAAAACAGCGAATTTCAATATTATCCATTATATTATTTCGCTTGTACGAATGAAAATCTTGCAGAGAAAACAAAGGAAGTCGGCCAAGTACGTTCATCATTAGTTTCATGAAACCCCACTTTATAACGCAAGACTGAGTTCGTCGATAGTATAGACTCTCGGTAATTAAGAACGGTAGTATACTTTTCAACCTCACCAATTCGCGATTTTTATTTGTGCATTTGTAATTTTTTTATATCAATTATCGGGATGAGATAAAAATCTCGAGTGTTCCGGCTTATCTCATTGATTTATCGATTTGGAAGAGAACACAGAATTTTCCCTTTCTTTGTTTACACCATTATTTGATTTAATTAACAGACTACTATTGCTATTATTATTTTGCTATCAATATTCTCGGTGATGTTATATTGATTTTGTAAGAAGACATTTATTTAAAATTAATTTTTAGTATAACACGTAATATAAAATATTACGCGTAAGAAGATATTAAACATGGAACCAATTGAAAACTTTTTATATTTTTCTTTTTGATCTATTAATACGATATTTTGTCAAGATTAATAAAATTCTGTGAATTGCAATGAACAATTGAAATAATCGTTCAAGCTTGTTAAATATATGAAAGAAAGACATTTAATTTTTCTGTACAGAAATTTGTTGTACCCCGGATGAGTTACGTACGTAATTTTTGAGAAAATCAGGTTCGCCAAGTTTAAAGGGGTCAGAACTCCGAGCAGGATCATAGATGGAAGGTTCTTCTTTTAAATCACTTTCATTCACACTTTTTGTAAATTAATAAATTTATTCTGATAGATACACAATGAATTAATATTATACTTAAGATTTTGTTTAATGCTGATTTATTATACAATATTCTCACACACGAGTTCAGGTGTCGTCGGGTGATTCGGCACGGCTCGCGATACTCAGGAAGCCGACGACCGTGTACGATACTTGATATTCTATTATCACGACTCGCGTGTAATTAACGACAAATTCTCGGTACCGATGAATTATCACTCCGCTTAATACCTTGTACGACTCCGAATTCCCATGCCTATCCTTCTTCGTGGTGTCTTTTGTCAAGATAGCACCTGCTTACCCGCCTTTTTTTATTATGTTAGTGTTAGTTACCTTCTGTGGGTTTTCTAGTATTACACCTTTCGCAATGAATCCCGTGACTGCATATTGACAGTCGTTAAAACGTCTTCACTGTGCACTGTGTCACTTCCAACATGGGATCACGCGACAATCGTTTTGAGCGCGAAGTATTGCCTGAAGTTTCCGATAGTGATGAAGTGCCTTTAAATTTTATCATCCCAGAAGAGAATGATGCTGAATTGGACGAACTTTTGAACGATCCTGCAACTCGAGAACGTTTTCATCGTGTGATGCGAATGTGGTTGCAGATTATTAATCGTTTTTATAATGACGACTTGTTTGAACTCGGTGAGGATTATATATTATTTATTTTATATATTCCTAACAATCCGAACGCTGAAACTATAGAATTGTCGTGGTCGATTGAACTCTACGAGTTGATTAGTGGTTTCCCTCAGGCAGATGTGGATGGTATAGAGAGCGATGTAGAGAATGATCCTTCTGAGGATTCGGAGAGTGAGGATGATCAGGCAGATGATTGTTTTCTTGAAGAATTGGGAAAGTGCCCCCCCGGAGGATAATTCAAAACAATAACTATTATTTTTAGTTTAAGTTTTAGTGTAGTGAATAGTTTTAGTAATTATTTTTTTTAGTGTAGTGAATAGTTTTTTTTTTTCTATTTACCATAATTTGGATTTTGTAGCTGTTTCTTTGTATTGGTAAGTCCCACATTTTCTTTTTATTGTGTATTTTTATTCCTTAATTTTTGACGAACGCTTTTAATCGGTTCGCGTGTACGTTTATTGTTCGGCGGCCCGCCTTTATTTTATAATTTACATCAGACGTTTTCTCGATGATCACGTCCGATTCACAACGCGTCGAGTTTTTTCGATCTCCGTCTTCGAACCGTTTCATCGTGTAGTAGAATTTTTTATCTTCTATCTCGAATGAACGTGGAACCTCTTGATTTTCTTATCGTAATGTTCCTTTGCCTGTTTCTTTTCTTTTTCGACTGTTTGTTTCGCGACTTGATTTGCGGCTCGAATTCTTTCGCGTAGTTCTTTTGCGTAATTATCATACGAATATGAGGATTTGGCTAGTTAAAGCCGTAGCTTAATAATGGTGCTTGATGTCCGTAGACTAGTTCAAACGACGTAAGTCCGGTGGCAGTATGCGGAGTTATATTATAGGCGAATATCGCATACGGTATCCACTCCTCCCAATTCATCTGATCTTTATTAATATAGTGTCGTAAATATTCTGTTAAGGTCCGATGTGATCTTTCAAGAGCTCCGTTTGTTTTCGGATGATATGCCGTCGTTTGTAATTTTTATATTTTTAATAATTTACACGTGTTTTTAAATAATTCGCTTGTGAAATTTATTCCTTGATTAAAATTTTATCTAGGATTCTAAAACGATTCTTTTTATGAATTCTTTAGCAATCGTTGCCATTTTTTGATTTTGTATCGGTATTTCTTTATTAAATTTTGTTAGACTGTCTTGAAATGTCAGTATGTATTTGTTTTCATTTGTCGTGATAGGTAATGATCCTACTATGTCTAATGCGAATTTCTCGAAAGGTTTGGGTCGGTCAGGAGTAAAGGTAGTTTAGCCTGTTTCTGTAATTTATTTTTTTGACAATACTCACATTTCGCGATATATTGTTCTATATCTTTCTTTAGTCCTGGCCAGTTGTGGTGTAATTTGATGCGATTTAGTGTTCGTTTGACGCCCTGATGTCCTCCTATCAATGCGTCATGATATTCGTATAAAATTTGTCTTTTTTCTTCGTCTCCGTAAATTTTTTCGGACTCGACATTATTTCTGTTGCGATATTTCGACTTAGAGCGTCGACGTTTGCATTCGCTTTATCCGGCTTATGAATTATCTCGTAATCATAATTCTTTTTCTGTTGCATATTCCGACGCATCCGTAGTAAGTAAAAATGCTTCTTTAAAATCTGGATATTTTAATACAGAATGCCGTCGTTTATCTTTTAGGATTTCAAATGCGTTCTGTTGCGCGTCGGTCCATACGAATTTTTCGCCTTTTTTCGTTAATTTTGTGAGAAGTTTAGCGATTTGCGAGAAATCTTTTATGAATTTCTTGTAATATCTCGCTAACTCAATGAATGATTGGAATGAATGATGAATGACACGTCTCTTATTTTTTTCGGCGTCGGAAAATTTTTTACGGCATGTAGTTTTCATGGATTCGGTGAAATTCAGAAATAATTGAGAATTTTATGCTGTAAGAATTCAAAAACAACTACCGATTGTACTTGTACTGGGATTCCTAGACTGAAGAAATATTTTGCATTTTCTCCCTTTTTCTACTCTGTAGCCTAACTCGCGAGACCAGAGCTTCATACTTTACTTTGTCTTGTTCTTTTTTGAAGCGCAGCAAGGGCAAGGAACGCGTAACTGCGATGCCCTGAATATTTCATGTACGTAATCCCGTAATCTCGCCGAAAGCACGGATATTAAGAAAACTGGATAGATATTTGATGTGAGATATGAGAATTATGTTTATTTACTTGTAAATTTGCAATGAGAAGTAATCTCCTGTATATCAATCTCATAAGCTTGTGAAGAAAAACCAATAAAGAGGGAGAAAGAGAGAAAGGATGATACAAAATGAAAAAGAAATAAAAAAGTTGAATTATCTAGCAATTCTTAAATTTAATTTCTTTAATTTAACTTTCCATCCTTATATTTATTTTAACTTTCTTTTTTCCTTTATATTGGAGTCCAAAGCTTTTTTTGATTGCTCACTAGCAAGTCTAGCAACTGGAATCAAAATACATTTAGTGCGCGGAATGTGAAAATACATAAAAGTATAAAATGAACATATAAAACTATATAAGCAAAAATACAAAAATCCTTATTAATAAAAATTAATAAATCCTTATTAATTAAAAAATTAAATTTTATTATTGATATATATAGTGAAACATACAGTGAAATTTAATAAAGTCTAGTATGAAATTCGGAATTTATTATTATAATTAATTATTTTAGCAGTAAGAATACATTTTAATAAATTACTTGAGCAAAATTCTATATTTCGTCAAAAATGTATATTAAAAAATTTTAGTTTTAATTTTCCATTCACAATTTTTTTCGTTATTTATATCGAGGGATAATTCTTTATATAATGTAATTCTTTATATAATGTAACGTAGTTATTGTAGGTATTCTTTACGTAACATTGTGAACAATTCTTTCTTTGTATGGTATCATATTGTATTGTAATATCGTTTCAAGTATTCGATTCAGAGATAAAACTTCTAGTGGGCGGTGTTAACGTAACTCTATCGGGAACCGATATGAAGGGTTTCGAAATCAGCTACAAGTGTACACTTTCTAGTTTTCGTTCTGTATCAGCAATTCTAAAAGTTGTGAAATTTAGACGAGATGTTTTATTCATATTGCATCGTCTCTGATTGAATAAGAACAGGAAAAATGAAGGAAAGCACTAAATAATACATCAAGGTAAAATCCGATTTCTTTGATTTATTCGCAATTTAATGCGCAGAGTAATAGAATTTTATTTCCGATAATTTTATTTACATTTTCGGATGTCGTAAATCACATTTTATATGAAGTAATATAAATTTGATGAAGAATCATCTTAGTTTCCTCGTTTAATTATACGCTTTTTATCAGCTCTAGAAAGCTCAATTATTTTCCAGTACAGTTTTCATGATTGTCTATAAGAAAAAGAAACTCTGGTTTTATTTATTCGAAGCCAAAGCTACATTTTGAAAATATTTTATTATGTTTTAAAAAATATTGACCAAGAATTAGAAATAGAGAAGTATTATATATATTTCTCTTTCATAATTTTAAAACTTTAAAACATTAAAGAGTACAAGAATTATTTCGTTTTCTTATTTTTACTTCTGTTTTCTACTCTTTTTCTAAAAATTCTTTACTGAATTATAATTATTCAATTTTTTCGTGAAAAAACAATTATTTATACTACGGTAGAAAAAAAGGTTGTTTGAGCTAAGTAAATGTAACTCCATCGCGAGTCATATGGGATTCTCAATCGAATTAGAAGTATCGTAGTACATTGGTACTGATGGAAGACGGGAGCTTTGGAAGAGACATTCCCAAGAGGAGACCGGAAACTTGTAGATGGAATTTACTAAAGTCCCAAAGGAAAGCACAACCCGATCTTATGTCAATGCGTCTCTCTCTCTCTCTCTCTCTCTCTCTCTCTCTCTCTCTCTCACACACTTTCTGTCAACTTTATAACTTACACTACTAATCAATTAATAAGAAATATTATGTAATAATTTACTGAACACGATTGCTATTTAAGAATTTGATTTTGAAATAACGATAAAATAACGGTAAAATTTTTGTTAAATTTTTGTTAAAATTTTTACAACTTTTTTTAACAATTGATAACCCATGACCGAATGTTTATAGAATACGCGAGGATGTTTGTGTGATGTTTCTATTGCGCTCTATATACTTTCTGATAATGAGAAATAGAAGATTATTGGTATTTGTATACGCAATTAATAATGTGCGAGTTGTTCGTTAATCTTCATTAGAATATTTCTGATATGCTTTGAATAAACACACATGTATTTACATTAATGAGTAATAGTTATTATCGTTTATCAGAAATACCGTGCGATTGACGCGAAATATCGAAATAGCCGAACCAAATAAATAGTAACAACCGATGATAATTTAAGCAAGTTTCCATGGTAAGTTCATTAGTCTCCGTCAAAACGCGTAATCTAATTATTTTCGAAACGTATTTGCACAAACTTGTTTGTCAATGTTATTGTCACGTATTTAACATATTATATTTAACGTAAGGTTTTATTACAATCAATATTGTGAGATTAATATCCTCTCAGAATCAATAATTTTTAATCATTTTCAATAATACATTATTTTCGTTTAAATAAACGGATAAATTTTTAATTTTTGTAGGATATAGGAAAAGTTGAATGAATTAAAATTAATATTAAAATATACGTTGAATAAATTAAATATGATTAAATACAAAAAGGACTTATAAATCTGTGCAGAAATATTTATATTTTTAAAAATTTTAATAAAAGGATATATATTTATACATTTTGCATTTTCCAATCGTTTACGATTATAAAATATATTATACGTATCCATAAATGATTATTTATCACATATTTATATTATTATATTATATTTACAATATTATCGTGATAGATCAATCATTTTATCGTCCAAATCGTGGACAAGTAATATTGACACATTGCTTCATTCATATATTATATATATATATATATATATATATATGAGATATATATTCATGTTCATTGCGGCTTTCGGCCGCGGTCATTGTCATTCATTGTGCCCCGTGTAATATCCGACATAAGATCTCGGAGTAACCGTAACGATAGCTTCATTCTGCGTAGAACGGATTCGATCTCAATAACGTGGCGCGGCTCCTGCGAGCGAGCAACTCCGGCGGCGGCCGCGCACGGTTTCGCTCATTCCGTAGGTAGTCACGTTTCGCGAAACGTGCGCGGCATCGGGTGTAATCGTGCCGACCGACGTCGATAAATTTTCAGCGGAATAACATCGCGCGCGCCGTAAGGCCGGATTATACAATATCGACGTCGAATTCGTCGAAGCGGATTATCCGCGAACCGGGATTCGCGGCCTCCGCATTTAGCCCTAGATTGGAGCACAGTCGGAATTTCGGGCTCTCGCGCGAAGATCATCGACGGACTTTGTCTTTTATTCTCGTTAACTTTAAAGGTCAAATTTGCTATTTTATATTTCAAACTGTCTTGCGGCAGGATAAGATAATCGAGTTGTTATTTTATTTAACTATTGGATTATTGCAAAAAATGAAATTTTGATACGCAAAGTGTCTTTTCCGTCTGTGGAATAGAACGGAATCTTTTCATCTGAAGAAAGAAAAGGAGGACAGTTGAGGGGATATTTCTCGATTTTTTTTACTTTTACCATCATTGTGGTTATGTCCACAAATTAAAATCAATTAAATTATGTGTCTAGAACGCGCGTGTCAATAATCTCTTTCTAGGATGATTGATCAAGAAATAGTCGAGACTCGATTTGTCTCTTTTTAATGTTAGCAACTAAAAATATATAATTCTTTAATATTGTCAGAAGCCATTAAGGAGACTCTAATTATACTATTCAAGCTGTCACTGCCTTGAATTTTCTATATTGAATTGTGGTGATTTAAAGAAACTTTAATATGCTATAAATAAAACTCGGATATTAAAAAGGATTTCCAAACTATAGATATTTTTTACTAACTAACTAGATATTTTTAAATAGACTTTTAAAGAAATGCGATTTTCTAACAATTTTAAAAAACATATTTTGGTCAAACTATCTATAAATACTATACTACTAAAATACTAACTCAAAAATAATTCTTACAATTAAATAAAAACTATTGCATACTACTACACATGTACAAACTATTGCTACACTGCTGTACATGTTATATTTACTATTTAATAATATTTAAATAATTAGACAAGTGAATTTACTTATACTTACATCTGCAGTATAGTTTGCTGATATAAAATAGAATGAAACTTTGCACAGGACTTTTTATTCGCGTGGCTCGGTAACAGCCGCGGGATTTTCATTTTCGCTCTCTGTAGAATCTCACCGTTGGTTTCGCAGTCACCCATTTTCCATTTCCCGGAAAATCTGAACGCTGTGGCGATGGAGGAAAGAATTAGCGGGACATTCCGAGGATGCGCATGGAGACGAGGGCGGGAAGTCAGCGAGTGAGAGCTAGATAAACCAGTGGCGTACGTGCCCGGAAAGTAGAGCGTCGACTGTTGAATAGATAGCTTAGGAACGAAGAGCACAGTCGCCTAATTCAATTCGTTCAACAGACTACTTTCCAAGACGTTCTTTTTCATTCGATCCGTCTTGTTGTTTCTCGCGGTCGCTCGGCTTTTTCGACACCGCCGCTTCTTCCGCATTGAGAAGAAGCTACGTCACACCGACCCGACGGGTTTTATTCCACGGTTCTCGACGAAGGAGATCGGTAGCCGATAGCGTAGAAAAGAAACGTTATATCGCGCGCATTTCTTATCTCGGGAGTAACTCGGATTGTTCGGAGATACGAAATAAAAAGCTCTATTTCTCTGATTTCTTTGGCACCATGAGTTTTACCGCTTTCGGATGACAGCTCGAACGGTGAATATCGAGTTATCTACCAGGAAAAATGACTGCAGACGTGCCTGATAAATTTTATCGTATGAAAGTCTGGAAATTGCATTGATAAAAAATTGTGCGATCTAAAAGGTGATGTAAAAGGTAACGATTTTTCTATCATGGTTAATATTTGATTTTTCCTGAGTTTCTAACATCTATTTTAAAATATCGATGACCTGGAAAATGATAAAATTATAAATCGGATTTATCTTTTTAATACTTCTTTTGTCAGATAGAACATTTACGAGAAGAAGAAGAGATTACAAAATTCTACGAACAGAATCGTAGAATTTTATTTGCAATTTTTGCTCGAAATAACTATCAATTATTATTATTATTATTATTGCAAACACGTTGCGTGCACAGGAATGACGTGCGCGTAAACGACGCGATATATGCGCGTAATTATCGCAACAAACTATTCTCATTTTCCGCACGGCAGACGGCGGCGGCGCCGCGCTTTTCCGCGACTTTTGTCATCCATTGGCCGTTTCCCAGATTGATCGATCAATTCTACGTGACGCGAAAGATAATCGCGGCTACGCCTGACGTTTCGTTTTGAGCAAATCGTTTTTTCTCATCTTTTAATATTATCGACGGGTCTTTATCACAGGATTTACTACCACGCCTATCTCGTTGGGGGACGCGTAAAAATGTCGGGATGGCGCATGAATTACTAATGTCCACCGAGATTTGCAAGGAATTCTTTTATGCTTTTTTTTTTTCTTCGCCAACTAGGAAAACCCTCGCCAGTCGCATAACGAAATGACGCGAATCCAGGGTCGAGTTATCTGAGCCTATCGGGAATTAATTGTCCTATGAATCACGCATCGTATCATGCAATGGACAGTTTTTATGTGCATGTTTAGCATTGATAACAGCGATGTCGTACCTATATGCTCGCTGGCTTCCTATCTCCCGCGTGTTATGTTGATTTATGTTCGTGATGTCGCCCAGCTGGTCTTCGCCGCAATTCATCCTGCGCATCGGTCTTTAATCGTCCCAACGTATGAATTTATCGATCAACTGCGCTGAGAAATCAGGAAGAAGATGTATGCACTTTTTTGCGATAATTGAGTTATTTTATCTTTCCGTCTTTTTGACAAGTATACGCTTGTATTTAATATCCGAGCGTGAAGTAACAAAAGATGTGATTTTTTTATACATTTGTTTATTAACGACTCTTTTATTCAATATTAGTAGTTCAATAATAATAATTTAATATTAATAATTTAATATTAATCATATAATATTATATTAATGAGAAAAACAGTTTTTTACGTAAAAAACTACGCTATTGCCAATATTTCAAAATTTAAAAATTTAGAGATTATAATTCACTTGCTACAAATATTATGAACAAATATTACGAACAAATATTACAATATAAAAATTTATGAAAATTTGATGTTTAATATTTAATATCGTATTTAATATCCGAGCGAAAAATCGCAAAAAAATGTGCTCTTCAATGCATTTATTTTTTGATGGCTTTTTCATCCGGTAGTATTATATTAGTAAGAAAAAAATGTTTTCGTAGAAAACCACGCTATTGTCGATACATCAAAAATTTAGAAATTATAATTCACTTGCTACGAATATTATATATATGAACATAAAAATTTATTAAAAATTTGGTATTCAATCGTATATGTGAGTCTGGAAACGGAGGGAGAATCAGAACTTTGTAGATTTGTTCTGGAAAACGTTTAACAGTTTATTTTCTATTTGCCTTTTCTATAGCAGGCAGAGAATTGGACGGTGATTCCAGAGGATACAGAAGCGCCGAGGAGCAGGCGCGCGAATTGACGCGGAGCATTCGCCGCGAAGTGAATAAACTTTCCGAGCAGTGGAACGCTTTAATCGAACGTAGCGATGCGTGGAAGCGGAAACTCGACGACACCGCTAACGTGAGTACCTTACTCGATTCTTACTTACACAGAAAGCCGCTTACCTTCGAAGTGTATTCCCTGATATGAATATCAATCTTTTTCATTTCTTTTGGAAATAAATCCGAGATTGGTTCCTGATCCGGCTGTACACAGATTGAAAAGCTATTTTAAGTGGCGACATCCAGAATTTTTAACACGCAGAAGACTATTTTTCGCTTGAAAAAGCGAAACTGTAAATAAATTGCATGTATAATTATGAATGGATTTTAGAGAATTACTCAAGTTAAAAAAAAAATGCATGATTAACGGCTTTACAATAAGTAAAGTAAGAAGAAACAGCGGCTATCGACAAAATGTTATTCGCATGATGTGTTTACGCAACTATTTTAGATCTAAGAAATATTGATTAAGCAAAGATTAATTGGTGTACGATGGTGTTGGACCTTTCTATATGATAGATTTTCTATGTGATAGAATGGATGGAGGGGTAGTGGATAATTGTTAGAAAGAAATAGAATTTATTTTTAATATATCAAGTGCACAGAGGCTAGATATGCGTGAATATGAAATTCATGATTTATGATGCATTTTCGATGGGCGGATAAGAGAGATGATGTTTGCGGACGGACCACGAGTTTCGCAAGAATTAATTGATATTTTGTTGCTGGGCGTAATATGCAAACTTAAATTAAGCGCGAAACTTAAAGTTTCCTTGCGGCGGCGAGCGAATGCGAAAACTTTGATTTATATCCTCCCGCTGCACTGCGCTGTGATATTATGATAGATCGAGAGAGACAGATAAGTCTATATAATATTAAATGCTATCGAAAGTTACTTCAGAATCAGCCCTTATGTAATACAAAAGAAACTTAAACGAGAAGTCTTTTATCTGCAATGAACCCGTTCTTATAAGAAAAGTTCAAATAATTTATTTATATTTATAATGAATGCAGGAGAGAATATTAAACTATATAAATTTGCCGCATTTTTAAAGTTACGAACGTTTTTTAACTTATGAATAAGAAAATTAGTTAATTTTTTTATACTATTAAATAGAGATAATATATTTAAAAAATTATTTACTATTATCGCGTATATATTTTTCTTTTTTTAGACACAGATTTAAAATTTTTATAATTAAATTTTATATAATGGAACATTGCCCCTCTTCGTTTGTGTAAATATCAAGTTGTAGTATGGTCGAATATTTACAATGACCGAAATGGAGTATTTGACCTTAACAAGAGTTTTACAAGAAGCCTATGACGATAGCGTTATGAGGCTCAATTTTTCCCTCGTATTGCTTTATGATTGCCATTGCAATTTTCTCTATGAGAGGTTCCATTTGTCGGAACGACTTTGCGCCCTAGAGGGAGCAACTGGACCGTTTATTGGCGAGCACCGAGAAAAGACGTTCGGAAACGAGCTGCCTTGTAGTAAAGGCGATCCTCAGATGCATTTCTGGCCAATCGACGCTCGTGTCGCGTCTAATGCCACCGAAATCTCAAGCTCACGTCTTTTTCGATATCGGAAATAGCTCCCATTTCCGGGACATCCGTTTAATCGGGGGCTCAACTCTTTATATCGCGCGTGTGTCAATTTATGTTTGATAAGGCACATAATACAACTATCCTATAGCTGCATCTTCCAATATTATTGAGAATCGTACAGACCTTTCAACTAATAACATCTCGTTTTACAAAAGAACATAGATGCTACATAGATGTACGACCTTTCTTGAGAAATCTTATTTCGAATCGAATGTTGGAGTGCTGATTACCTCTTAGCTATAAACGATAAAAGTCTAAGTCTCTCTGTAAATCTCTCATTGAATATAAAGATCTTATTATGTTTGTTTATTTTCCTAAAATCTCTAAGAGCTTTACTTTTCTGACTTTTACTTAGACAGATGAGATATTCAACACTAAACGTTCATCTTTTCATTCAGCAGTACACGTATATTCTATGGAGGAAAAAAAATATGATAATGAGAGAATATGAAAATGCTATTTAGCGCCGAAAATTCAGGAGTTGTGCGAAAAGACGCGATCAAATATTCAGCGGGGAAAATCCGTCGACAGACTTCATCAAAGAATGCGCTCTCCTCGAGTTTAATGCAAACCTTACGAAGCACCGGCTCGTCGTGTATACGTCCTCGAGCGAAAAGAGCTTCGCTCTGCAGCAGGTTCCTTTCCGGAGGAGGAACCGTTTATAAGCATCCGCCAAGCGAAGGAGGTGAGATCTCGTCTCTCCCTTTTCCCTGCTCCTAATCCGGGAAGGTCGAGAATTTATTATCGGGCGACACAGCGACGCGACGGGTGTATTCGCGTTGCATCGATAATCGTATTCGATTCATCGCTCTCAGGTGCCCAGGTGCGGGCGGTCGATCGGCGGTGGATCGGAGAGGCGTAAATCGCACTTTCCCAACCCTCGCGTGCGCTTGTCGAGGTTTAATGCATCCTTTCGTGGGGCGGAATCGCGTCGGCTTCCCCATTTTTCCTTTGCTCCCGCGTCCCATCCCCCTGACTCTCCTCTCTCTCTCTCTCTCTCGTTCTCCGTCGCGCACTTCGTTTTCTTCCCTTTCTGCGCGACATCACACTCTCGGTCTCATAAGCGGTTTTACGATTTGCATCCCGTTCGCGTGAGAGAGGCCGATACTCGAGCTCGGCTGAATATTCCACGGTTGCGCTTGAGAACGCCGTGCGAAAATGAACTCGGCGGCGGCGGGGTCTTCGGGAAACAATACATCGTATTTCCGGAATCTCTTCTTTCACGAGAGCAATCACCAAGCTTTGCTTTGATCTTGGATTGTTTATAAAAATATTGTATAGGAAAGTTCTTATAAAAATTTTGGTCAAGATGATTAAAAGTATTCAATTTAATTACATGGAATTACCTTGATCAGAATCGAATCTGAGCTTGTTTGAGGCTTGTTTGAGCTTGGCTAAAACAACACAATCGTCTTGTTTTTATTGATAATTACGTTAACTTTTCTGAATTTTTTCCGCACTCTTCTTCTCTCTCTCTCACTCTCTTGCTAACTCTAACATTAATGTATGAGATGCGATAATAACATTAAATGAGATGCGATATTGCTTGTGAGTGTGTATGTGTGTGAACGGAGCGCGATGCGTACGCATACCAATCGGATGGAATTCACGATACGTGTACGCAATATCGTCTGCGTCAATACGTCGTCTACGCATACGTAGCGGCACTCTGATACAGCATAGTTGTAAAGCAAGTAACTTGCGTGCATTGATAACGTAGAATAATGTGACGGCAGGATGATACCGGTTGGATCCTCGTTTAGTCAACTGTTCCTCGCACGTGCTGGTTATCGGCCATACTCGCGGGAAAAACGTCAGCTCCGTCAGCTCGTAATAAAACCATGACGACGGATAATTGATAATCTTGATTCGGACGAAAGTACGCGGGTGGTACGTTAATTAAAAACTTTTATCGGATATCGTCGTAAATGTCGAGTTTGATGTAATTAAATTGTAACGGGCGACTAAGCGACATCGTGAACTAATACAAATTGTCAGGTATTAATTGATTTTATGCAACGTTAATAATCATTAGTGAATCAATCATTTTAGCAGGAGATATTTTTCATATTTTTCTAAATATTTCAGGAATAGAAGTTTTTTGTTCATAGATATTATTAATTGAACTGACGATTATAAAGATTTTGCTGTATTAATTTTTATGATATTAAAACTTTAGTTGAAAATATTTTATTAATATTATATTTATATATATATATATATATATATATATATATATATATATATATATATATATACAGTCGTTAAATCTCATAAAATTCGAAAAGATACAATACATTAATGTTTTTTTAAAAAAACTTTTTTTTTTCTTTTCTATATTCGCTAATGAATTAAAACTTAAAGAAGAATCTGAATTTTATGATTGTTTCTATGTGCATCAAGAAATTATGTTAACGTAAATTAAAATAGAATCTTTTGTACTTTATGTCACGATTGAATAATTGATCGTATACTTAATCCGAAGTTTACGATTTCGATGAAGAAGATATAATCCCAATGTCAACTTGCCAGCATCGAGAAATCTATTTTAATATAATTCGAGTGCTTCATCGATCATAAGCGGCTTATGTTCTTTGAAATGAATAGTTAATTGCACACGAATAGTTAAGCTATTATAATTCCAATATTCAATTAGATCAATTATCAACTTTCACTAAATTTATAAGCTTTTATTTTTCAAAACCTTTAGAAATTCTATTCCATTTTTGTATCTCTTAAAATTATATGTAGAAAAATTATCAATTTTAACTAACATACTTTAATTAAACACGGTATCACGTAAGTATCAATAAATCTATTATGACCAGTATAACCATCTTTCTTATAAAATTTCATGGTTCTTAACTATTTGCGTAATTTAAAGAAATATTATAGGACATATCTCGGTTTTAGCTAACATTGCTTTGATTTGTCATATAAAAGCTTAATTTAATTGCTGCAAGTTTTCAGAGAAATTTATTTTGTTACAAATTATACATAAGCGCGGTTGTTGAGGATATTGAGCCCAGTAACTGGGTAAGGCTTAATTGCAAGATGTATGTTCATTAATACTCCAATTTGTTCTCGTTAAGATGAGTTTGAATAACTGCCAACTAGACTCCGTTCGATCAGCGCGCGAGCTATTTAATAGAATCATCACGTTTGGATGAATAAGCTTCTCGAAGATTCAGTGACGAGGCTCTTTTCATCATTCTGTGTTTTGTTCAAAGTATTTCTAGAATATTCACGGACAATATAAATATCGGTACATGTTTATCGCTCGAAAGCAAATGAACCGATCGGCCGACGGAATCGTTAAAAAAAAAATGCGGTAATATTCATCGATTAAAAGTGTATCGAATTAACGATTATGTGACCGATATGATGCACTCGGAAGATCAAAGTTTTCGCAAATCACAAGAGTTGGCGACGCGAATGCATAATTCATGAGCGAAACACAATTTAACTTTTAAATTCCACGTCCTCGCCGGTCCCTTCCGTCTCTCCCCGCTCTCCATTCTGTCCCGCCCTTCGTCGCGCTTTAATTATCGGCTATCTGGTAATTACGGACGACACCTTCTTTTTGGTCGCCGATATCGCCCGGAATTCGCCGTGGTCTTATATTAATTTGAGTCGTCCCTATCTATCGGCCCCGGCTACGTTCGGACTACCCAAAATCGTATTCCCGGTAATGCAAACGAGGCGAAGTGAAATGTTTTTTCGGATACTCAGTTCTCTCATTCTCTTAATTGTAAAATCGGTACGAGAACGAACGATGCTTGATCATCGTTCTTGTAATTTTACAGAGTTTTAAATAAAAATGTAAAATTCGCGCTCCACCTTAACATTTTCATATCTTTTAAAATCGAAAATCGCTGAAATTTATAAATAAGATGGACGTGATTGGATAACCTGCATTTTAAAATGGAATAGAAAATTAAATATTTCAATTCGCGGAAGAAAACTCGGCATCCTTTTGGGACGTGAAGAATTCATTTTATGTCGGAGCAAGGTGGTCATAATGTTTTCACGAATGTATATTTCTTACGAATCTTCATACACGCTACGAAAGTTCTTTCAATGTAGATAAATGAAAAACGTAACATTATGAGTTCTGCCGCTGCAATTTCTCAGTTGCTGGCAACAAAACAAATATTGACATATATTAAAAAGTATTTTCCTGGAGTTGATAGACGCGCATCATTTATTACGAGCGGAGAAGTTTTATCTCGAGAATGAAGCATAGCAAAACATTCTTTTAAAGTACAGAACTGTTGGGAACTATTTTGTGTAAATAATTTGTGATGGCCATCTATCACGAACAAGTTCTGAACAGTGTTACCAGACGCGTGAAAAACGAAAATTATCGATTGCCATGCGATACTTACAGTTAACCGGCATTGTTGTTAATTTGAATATGTCATTGGAAGAAACTTTTTATTAATATTATAAATAATATAAATGTGCCTCAGTGTTCTCGTGTTCTCAAACAGAATGAATTTAAATGCGGGTATTTTATTATGCAGTTACATTGATGCTCATTAAATATCTCATAAATATGTTTTGATCATTTTTCGCCGCGGCTGAAAAACCTGCATGTGAAAAATAAATATAGGACTAAATTTCTCATCTTCTCGGACATTGATGGATCAAGATCGGAGCGAAGTGGAGCTGGACACCCTTCAGGGAGGGTGGAGGAAGGACGGATGGTTGCAATCGCGAGATATCCCGGTTTAAGCTCGAAATTAAGCCGAACCGAGCAATCCGAGTCGTCCTACCGAGGAATTCTCCTCCGTAGTTAGGTATGCAAAGCAGGAAGCAAGGCAAGAGGGAGTCTGGCCAGGCCCAATCAGAGAATATAGCCAGCGATAGTTGTATGCACGTGGAGGTGCATTCGCGCAAGCGGCACATACATACGTACACAAACGCGTGTGTTGCACACATGTACAGGAAACACGGCGCAATGTCGCCTGTGCGTCCACAGGCACGTAACACACTTATCCTAGCCGGGTCAAAATGAATGAACGAGAGCACACACGTATCCGAAACCAGCTGTGGAAACTCAAACATCGTCTTCCGAATTATAACCGCGCCATCGGATTATCTTCCGGATAGCGCGTTCTATCGTCGAAACGGGGCACAGCGCTATCTGCGTCCATTTAAAAGTACATACCATGCTCAACACCATGCGCGCGTCTATATATGGTGTGTGTGTGTGTGTGTGTGTGTGTGTGTGTGTGTGTGTGTGTGTGTGTGTGTGTGTGTGTGTGTGTGTGTGTGTGGTGTGTGTGTGTGTGAATTTACTTGTCTCTTTTCGCTGAACCGAAAGATCGGAGAAATTGATTACATAGTATGTCGAAGGTTATCCCCGAATATTAGTATAAGTAGATTAGATTAGATCCTCGTATCTGTGTGACACATCTTAGAAAGGAGCGCCCGCCAGATAATTCATATGAGTTCAATGTATGCGGTTAAAAGTGATTAATTATCAATGGTATTAAACAAAAAAAGTATCTTAGATTAACAAAATGATAATATTAATAGATTAATTGTATATAATTTATTATTTTTATTTATCTCTGTACGATTCAGAAAACTAACATCAAGATATATGCTAAATACAATAAAAATTGTTATTTTGACAGTTTGGATATACATAGTTTTTGAATTATATATATATATATATATATAAAACATATATTTGGATTCTATAGAATTTTATATATGAATATCGAAAAAGAAAACCAAGACAGATTATTTATGACAATAATTGACTTGTCATAATATTGACAGAAACTCGTTTTCGAGACAGTATTGGCTAATCAATTACGTAGAATTGTATATATACACAAAGTTTATAGACATACGCTATATATATATATATATATACATTTTCCGATGCAAAATGATATCACTTATAACTTCTGGTGTTAATACGCACGGTCACTTGTATCAATTTAGTTTCCGATGAGCGGCTGTTTAATCAGCCAATTAGTGGTGGCCTACTAATTATTTAATTACAGGTCAAATTTGAAGCCGGCAAATTATAGTACCGCGGAAATTGCGTATGCTCATTATATCTACAAGTTGACGAAAAATGACAGGACGATATCTACGCTATTACTATCGTTAAGCTCGGACCATGTCATTATTTATCCCACATGTCATCGTAAAATGTAGTGGTTCCGCCACTTTGCGCATGCATTGGCATGTTAACTCCGAGATTACGTCATCTGATAATCTCACGGCGGAAGAGAGAGACAGGAAAGAAGTTTTCCATTGAATATCTTAATCAATATCAGAGCTCACATGAGCCTTTTGTAACATAATTTATCAATTGATGTTAATAGCTTTATTGCTGCAATTCCTATACATGGGGAGCGTGTTGTGTATATACTTTCCGACAACACGGAGGTAATAACAGGAACCGTTAAGAAATAATGGTCTGTGCACATGTTCATTATAGAATTGCTGATTGGACATTAACAACTTTGCATTTTTACTTAAACGACAGATTAACGGTATCTCTCAATTTCCTTAATTATAGTAAAAGTCTGTACTTTACAAATCTCTATCACTAATATTTTAATGGCGCATGATAATTTTTAAAAATAATACATATAGAAGTGAGGATCTTAAAAGACCATTATTGAAAAAGAAACTATTGCTTGGTCAGTACAACTTATCATGTTCACTTATCATTCACTTAATACTAATCTAATCCGTACATCCAGCGGATAATTTATCGATCAACGTAACATGTTCGTCGCATGTTGTGAAAGAAGCAAGCCGGATGCAAAATTTGCATATCTAATCGTCGACTTATTACGCACACGACGCGTCGTCCGTTGTCGTGAAGAATTCGCGGTAGAGGAAGCTCGAAGTAATGCGAATTAAAAGTACGACAGGAAGCGGCTGCTTTCAGACGGTGGTTACGCTCGCTCCCGTTCTATCCTCAGGTTCAACGACGCGTCAAATTCAGCTCGCACCGGCGCGCCGCGACATCCAAATATATGCCGGTCTGCGTTTCAAGTTCAACGCACCCGCGTAATAATGCGACGCGACACACACGTATAACTTTCCATAATATATAACATAATAAAATAACAGGATAAAGAGGGCAATTACTCGGCAGACTTGATTTTAGGAGTGTACAATTTTTTTTATTAAATTTATATATATATATATAATAAGAAAAAGAAAAATTAAAAAAAAAAATATATATATAAATTCGGAATCAATTGCTCATATCACGAATTATATGCCGTTATTTTTAACTTATGATGCAGCAGCTCAAAGTTATAACTAAATTTTTCAAAATTATAGCCAAATTAAATATGACATGGTTCGAAAGAATAGTTATAATTTAAGCGAGAAAAAGAGATTAAATCTTTGTTTACATTATGCGAAAGAAATAATTATTTTTTTAAAGTACTTTAATCAAACCATTTGTCGCGTCCATTTCCATTTTGAATAGATAAAATAACGATAAATAAAATATTATTTTTAAATGTGCATTTATTAAAATTTAAAAAAATATCTACAAAATAGTGATATACATTACGGTAATCATTAATTGTTACATGAAGCATTTAAATGAGTATTTATATGAACCAGTACAACAAAAATGTATAAATCTCTATATGTGGATTTTAAATTTAAAATGAAGATTTACGAATATTCATCGTGAATTTTTCAAGCTAACGTAAGAGTCGGTCGAGAGATTTAAAGACGGGGAAAAAGTGCAAAATAAATGGTCGGTTGATCGCGAAAATCTGGACGGAAAACCGCGGCAACACGGCGCTCCGTGGATGCTGTAATATCGCATTGTAACGTTGCGCGCTCTCCGGCTCTGTTGCATTAAACATGAGCACTATATATCGGCATTGTGTTCTATACATAGACCCAAACTAAATTTACATTATGTTTATGTGGCTAGTAATTGAACAGGATGTGTCAGAGTTGACATGCGAGAGCTCGGCTGCGCAACGAGGCCCCCATGAGATTCGAGAACAAGACCTCGTCGTCGTCGTCGCCATCGTAGCGCCGCTAAATGATTTTATCAAAGTGTTGCGCGTAATCTTGGCGCTTTATGGCAAAAATAGAATTATATCTTTATAACGAAGATTGAATCACGAAATTGATAATGAAAATGCGGCATCATTTTGCTTATCAGTAACATCGTTGTTCAAATCGATTGTTACGTTGATAGTGATTTTCCACCCATTTGTAACAATTTCAATTGCGTGGAAAATTTAATTACCATAAAATTCAATTTATTTTTCAAACGCGAAATGTTTTTTTTTGACAAGTGTGAATCAGACAAACATTGGTTTTTGATACGCACAATTTAATTTATCATCATTTTGTTTTTCGAGTTTTTGGTCAATTTTTGAACATTTACCAAAAAAAATTTGATTTTATTTAAAATTTTTTTTTATTGTATGAATGTCCTGAATGTAACATATTGTCATATTGTTATAACATTCAGTGCATATAATAAATTTATATCATAAAAAATCGAAATTGTTAGAAACTTGTAACTCAGAAAGAACAAAAAACTCGAAAAATTTATTATTAACTAACGAAATCGTTTTTATTTTGCAATATTGCTTTCGAAACTGCTGAATAAATTGTTACAATTCCTTGCTCCATTCAATAAATCCATTCAATTAATCTAGAAATTTGTGATTCGTGAGCGTTTAGAATATACAAAAAAAATTCTACAAATTGTTACACGTAAGAGTTGTTACGAGCTGCTTGCAAAGTCAGAAGTTTGTAAGAAGCGAAGTTTGCAAAAGTGTCGACTTTGCAAGTATAAAGGGATCATAATTCATACAGTTCAGACAAATACATTAAGATATTCGTGAGACGTTCTACTTGAATATTATAATAATGTAGCCCGACGATAAGAATTACAAAGGAAAGATTAAAGAACGTAGTACGCTTAATACATGATACTCTAATTGAAACTATTATAATTCTTATGAACTAGAGATGAGATCTTTTGTGACGTTCACATCACTAATTTGAGTGAAAAGTCTAATGGAAATAAGAGCGCCATGGCTAGCGTTCTTAAAAAGTATTTAATTAATAAATAATAAGTAATTAGTAATCGATAAAAGAAGCAGCATGTTTTTAACGTTAAAAAACGTTTTTATCTTTAAAAAAAAAACGAAATAAAAGCGCAAAATAAGATGGATCAATAGTGATTTTACTCACCGTAATACACGCAAAATGAGGAAAATGCAAATCGCACCCAGATTACACGCTTCTTTGTGTTCCATACAAGTTAGATTTCATCCGAATCGGCCATATCGGTTCTAAAGATGAACCCGGATCTACAAGTTTACTCACGCCGCGCGGCGTGTAATACTTCAAACTCGGGCTACATCACGTTTCTCCGCTGCTCTCATTTGTAAATGTTACCCATACATTCTATCACGTGCAGTAATCGCATGTCCGATTGTGTGCAGTCGAACTGTTCGCGCGCGCATATCGATTTATAATTACGCACGAATGTCACTGGCAGCCGAGAGCTACTTAGCGGACAATAATGCATTAATTACCGATCAAATAAATCGATCCTCTTAAACGATTATACGTATACGTATCGCCCGTGCATATAATATCCGCTTATACATATATACATACGTATATATATATATATATATAATATCCTCTCGCATTGATATGCGGATAAAACGCGGAAAATGATGGCGATCGTAAGCGCTTCTTCATTAGAGCTTATACGAACGTAAACGCACGTAAGCATATACAAGGGAGATAAGCGAATGCAATAAATGAATAACTGGATTAGTCGCAGCGATAGATAAAGCGATACACGCCGGTACGCACCGGTATGTATATAAAATAAACTATGGGTGATAAATGAACAGTCGGTTAATATTAAACTTTAACGCGTGGCCGCTGAATTGTATTTATAATTGACGAGTCTGCGGCCGTTACTCACCGCTTATCCTTGCCCGGTTTATTCATGCGCGTATACACGTGCGTGTATGCGCGTACTCGTGTGTTACAGAGCCCCCACGATAGCGGGTCAGATCAATAATATTTTTTCGCGCGGATACGATACGCAAAGCGATAACGGCGAAAATGGTACGAAAATAAATCACCGATTGCCGATTGCGACATCGCGCCATGTTTAACACGACGTTGATTGAATTGCCCGCAATATGGCAATTAGTAGGTAATTGGAGTCATGCTCAAGGCACGATTCCACGTGCCCGAAATCAAAACCTCCGACAGATTATTTCATTAATTATCAATTAGCGCAAGAACATGCGTGCTACGTCTGCAACCCCGTTCCAATTTCAAAATGATGAAGTGGATAAGATTCGTTTGACGCTAATTGAAGGATCGACTAAGGAATTACAAGCGATGCATGGTGTAATCCGTAAAATTTGGTTTATCGAAAATAATCTTCTAATTCGTAAGCAATTAATCCGTGAGTGCTCGCATGACTTTTTTTGACGTAAATGCTCGCGATCAACATTTCACCCACGTTTTAATTTATTTATGTCTTATGTGTAAAATGTTTCTTTTTTATTTACAAATTATTATAAACTGAAGCATGTTTTAAACATAAAATAACAATTTTAATTAAAAAATTCTATATTTAAAAATATTTCTTTATGTAATATTATAATTTACGTAATATTATATATTACGTAATATTATAGTTAACGTAATATAATTAAAATATTTCTTTACGTGATATTATAATTGATTAGTAAATACAAGGCTTTCAAGTCTGGGTCAGTGACCCTTACGCTAATAATTATATCAAAAAAGATTTTTCCATAAAAAAAACTAAGATAACTTTGTCAAATAAAGTTCTTTCGAATACAAAAATATATACATTTTTTTTTTTTTTCAAAAAAAGATTCACGAAAATTCGCTTTTTTCCAATCTTTTGACTAGACATACTATCCCTTAGTACAGTTTGGAGTACAGTTTCAAGAGAGAACAGGAGTCTATGACGAAGGAGAAAATATTAAATCGACTTCAGATAACCACGCATCCGTGTTTACCGGTCAATCCGGCCCATCGACGAACATCGTGTTCGTTCTCCGGCGAGTCCGCTGCGATTTTCCAAGAGGGACCGAGCGGCGCCGGGATCGACCGAGGGGTCCGTAAATCCGAACGAGGGGCCTCCGCTTGGCCGGCTTTCGCTTAGCTCGGCGCAGGGCTCTCTCGCGGACGTTTGTTCCATTATTCCCACCATCCCCATCTTGCTCTCCCTTCCCCTTCACGTTCGTTGCACCCTGCGATTTCGTAGCGGTCGGGCCCGCCGATTCAACGCGCATTCAGTCGGCGTTTCGCGCGAAGTGCAAGTGCGCGTACGCACGCACGCACGCACGCACGCACGCATGCACGCACGCACGCACGTACGCACGCATACACGCGTGAACGGATAAAAGAGCCTTGGAGTAAGGATGTGACAGCTGCTCCTGGAAGCCCGCCCGCGATTCGCGCGCCCTTTCCGTTGCCCTTCGCGCCGCGTGTGGGCGGCCGGCGGCGAAAAAAAGAGAAAGAAAGAAAATAAAAAGGAAGAAAAAGAAGAAAGCACGCGGAGAAGTGTCGCGACCGGTGATTCGAGATATGAGAGAAATCGGAACCGCGTCCGAAGTGTGGCGGTGAGCATCGTAAGAGAGTTGATAGCTGCTGTTCGTTCTTGCTGCTTCGTTATAAATCGGGTCTATTCTATTTCCCCGCGAGACCGACAAAATGCCGCACGCTGGCAAAAAGAGGTATCATCGAACGTTCAGTGAAATCATTTGGTAGACGGTTGAGCGATGTCATCAATTAGCATGGATGGATGTTATATTTTGACTGGTGTGTGTGACTTGAATTATGAAAAAAACTCATGAAAAGTCGAAGGATTTTAAGTGAAAATTGAAACAGTGGGGGATTTTTAATTTTGGAAAGTTTCAAAATTGCCTTTCGGTCGTTGGATTAATCAACGGTCGTATTTTTAGCCTTTTTTTTTTTTTAATATCAAGATGGATTAAGTAAACATCTTTTTTACACGAAAGCATGGAGGAATGAATTTTGACAGAAAGAGTTGAATAATGTCCGAAAAATTTCACTGCACGTGTAAAATTTGCATTAATTAGAGTGACGATAAAAGGAACGCTGTTCTACTATACACGAACGCGCAATGAATAATAAAGATGAAATTGGCCGAGGAAACGGGTTTTGATATGAGGGTTCCCCGGTTTTTTGACCATCCTACCTCTTTCACTTGCCTCTTCTCGAATATACATATACATATACTGGAGCACGAATCAAAGACTCTCTTTGCCCTGCTCCATTTTTTATTACTCGCAAGAAGAAAGAGCACTTTTGTCAGAAGAGATTAAAATAGAAACGGATAAAATAGAACGGATTAAGATAGAAAATGCGTTTCAATAAATTAAACGTTCATTTAAAAATAGAGAGGGATTGAGGAAGATATATGGGTTAAGCGATATTTTAAAGATTACGAGATACATAGCGCTTAATTAAATTTTCGCAGAGAAGCCATCATTGCACTTGAGAAGTAATATCAACTTATTATCAAAAGCATTTGTTACCGAACTTCTTACATGTATACATATACAGAGCTCCGTGTACTTCTATTAGTGATACATGGAAGTAGCAATTTATAGGTCGTAATTTACGGGTGCTTGGCGTTTAAAGCTGCACTCGAAGATCAGGGGAAGTTTCAAGGCTTCGTACACTTAAGAGTTCCCTCCTTTTCTAAAATACCACCTCTTTTGAGATATTTGTCGAACGTTCAAATCCACTCGACGAAATGGATCTCTTTGCAGGTCATAAACGTCACCGTGGTCGCCATTTTTCCTCAAGTTTGCTCATAGTACTCGAATTCCTCTTTAATGGAGGAACTGGGCTATCTCTCTCAAAACATTAACGATCTCGCGTTGTCAGTCTCCAATCAACATACTAACCTGTCAAAACGATTTTATATTATAAAACCTTGATTTCTGAATTTTGAAGAGCTTTGAGACAAAACGATTTATTTTTCTAAAATGACAAGACTTTTTATAGGAAGTGATTTATAAAAATAGAACTCTTTGAGGTTACAGCATATTTTCTAAAAATATTTCTTCTTTTAATAATTTTGAGAAATAATATATATCTTTCAATAGTTTTCTATGAGAAATTGTTTTATTCTTTTAAGAAAGAAATTTAGCGAGAATAGGATAAAGCAAAAATATAAAGGAGCATTCTATTCAATTTATAATAACGACAAAGCCAATTTTAATCTCTGCAAAAATATTAAATCTCGTCATAAAAAAATAAAATTTGACGCAGAATAATAACATTTGTCATATTTTTAATAATAAAATTCTCCCTCTTTCTCTTTCTCTCATGAGAAATATAATTTACCTTACTGGGATATAAATCGCGTTGTGCAAAACAATGTCGCGCGAACCTCGCAATAAACAGGACACCGTATCCCCGAGCGAACTTTAATGCATACGTAATTTAATCGCGCATCACCGAGTCTCGGGGTCTGTGGAAAGGACAGTTTTCTGTTGTTTGCGATTTGGTTGTTGTTACCGCCTGCAGTCGCGGGAAATCCAGTTTTCGCAATAAACTCTCTTCGCACATCCGTGCGACGCGTCACGTTGCGTCGCGTCGCGTCGCGTCGCGTCGCGTCGCGTCACGTCGCGTCACGTCGCGTCACGTCGCGTTGGCTGCTTCTTTCCCCTTGAGTAACAACTTTTGCTGCATCGCGCCACTACCATCGCTTTGGCCCATTTCCTTTTGTATGCCGCCGACCCCGTTTTCTCTTTCATCCTCCCGGTAAGCGAATGACATTCAGAAACGCTCAGCCCGGTTTCGTCCACGAAGGGAGAGGGCTCTTGGGCAAGAACATCCCTCTTGCACCCTCGTCCCACGTCAGAAGCCTCGTCGAAAATGCACACTGTGAATTCTCACGCGTCGCTGCGCAAGGGAAAACACGGAGATAAACATGAAAATTCGCAATGGTTTACGTTACAAGTGAACGTTAACGGCTCGTCATTCTTTCGTTGTGCGACAAGAGGGAGAACAGTATCGTTTTACGATCCTCGTGAAAAAAAAAATTGTCGGTGGGACGCCATTCTTCGTAGACTGGGTGGCCTGTTACATCGTCGTCATTTGTAATTGATCCGTTCCAGACGTGCGAATGTTTCCCCGCGTTACCTCATTTATCTCAAACTGCAAGTATATAATGTGTCGTTTCGAAAGTTCGAATGTCATTTTGAAAGCACTCAAATATCATTATGTTATATATTATATATAAAATATTCATACATAGAATATTTATTCAACATACTTTTGATATATTGTATTTTTTATTAAAAAATGTTTTTATATGTAACTCCCTAATATGTTGGAAAAATTTTTAGATAATATTAAATGAACATTTTTTTATATTTTATTACTAACATTCTGAGCCATATTGTTAAGAATTAAAGAGTAATTATTGAATGTCTGATACTTTTCTTTCGAAGTTAATTTGAGATATAACATGAAAATTGCCACTAGATCCGAGCTAAATAATTCTTGGTACTCTCTTTTCACGGCGTGAAAGAATAAACAGAATTGCTATGAGTACCGGATGAAGCGTGAAAAAATAAACGGCTAAAAAGATTACACTAGTCTCTTAACTCCATGAAAGCATTCCGTAGATCTTTCACTACGAGTAATAGAAGTTATATTTTGTGATTAGATTTTTTTTACATATGGCATAATGTAGTTATTTAAATGATATGTAATTATAAATTATGTTTTTAAGAATACAGTAGAAATTACACAAGCAAGATATTTTATATCATTACTTTATTTTATTCTTGTAAGTTCAAATTGATTTTATATATATATATTACTAAACAAGGCTACACAAATATTATATTTTATCGTAACTAAAATTTTTTTCAATTTTTTTTTAATAATAGAATTTAATTCATAGTTCTTCTAAAAATATCTACGAATAAATATAAAAAGTTATCATTTAAAATTTAAATTATTTTGATTATATATATATATATATATATATATATATAATAGAAACTTGTTTTATATATTTCAAAGGATTTCATGAATCGTGAGATGCGTTGGTCGTATATAAGTTTTGTGGCCTTTGAAAAGTCAATCTCACTATGATATTTATCGTTCGAGCACTCAAGCCTAAGTTGTTGGTCAAGCAAGTAGCCTCTTCAGAACGTATTCAACGAGACTATCTTTCTCTCGCGTCTCTTTGCGTTTACCGCGAGGGAGCCGCGGGAGCTGACAGCTGAATCGTTTGACCCATTTCTTCTTCGTCGTCGTTTCGCAATGCATCGCCAGCATAACGGCCTTTTGTATGTCTCATATTGCTCCAGCATGTTCCACTTATGGCGCCGGAAATCGACTGGACATGGCTTCCTTCCGTTTTTCGATGCAATTTCTTAGTTTACCTATACGCGCGCTAAAAATCTTACGAAAATTCGAATTTTCTTTTTTCTGAGAATTCTTTAATCTTTCGTTGAATTTTCCATAAAAAGTAAGGATTGTTAATGTTTAAAAGAATTTTTGAATACAGTAATTAATAATCATGACTTCTCAGACTACATGCAATGAGCATTTAAGAATAATTTTATTTATAATTAATAATGAACGAAGCATTATATTTACTGTTAATCAACAGATGTTTTATAAATTTTGACCATCTTCGAAAAATATACATACGATGACTTTCACATGTGAACAGATTCTTGGTAGATTTACTGTTTTTCAAACACGAATAAACTCTCGAGAATTTATACTTCATATTTTATGTTTAGTATATACAAAGATTTTTTTTTCTTCGTTGTTTAGACTCATCTTATCTATGATCATAATAATGCTATTAATTATCAACCAATTATTTTTAATATAAAAGCATTTTAAAAATGTGGAACACGACATTGAATGGAAAACACTTACAGAGATAATTTTCAAGAATTTATGATCAAAACCATCTGCGAAATCAGGACACATATCTTCGAAGTTTTAAAATACTTGATAATTATTAACGTTATTATAAATGTTTAATTAAAAATTCTTTTATATCTAATGTCTCCAATTAAATTATTAATATCTTGTGCATCGAGATTTTAAAATTATATAAAATTTAACTTAATGGTATTTTTTTCTTTTTTGACTCTTACCGAATGTTAGAATAGCGAACTTAAAATAGGGAACATTTGTTTTTCCAATTATGTCAAATCGATAGAAATGTAGGCCACATGATTTCACGGTTCATTGGTCTCGTTAATTGAAAATGCATCGCGGTTAAAGAATACTATAAGAAGATCTCAACTCGACATTTTTTCATACATGGTGCAAACATCTCGGTAAAGTAATTATTACGCGAGATGGATCCGTATGGGAGTTGCAGAGCTAAGGGAGGAAGGTTGTATTTCTTGACGTAGCTAACCTGCTTACATTGGATTACGCTGAATTGTATAGCGTTACAGAGAGCACAGGAGAATTCTGCGACCGCATCGGTCCTCGTGTTTAGACGAATTAATACGGCGCCGCAAGGCAACGAGGATTCTCCATTACACACACGGAAGGTGAGAAATTCCCATAAAACAGCGACGTGTTAATATTTGCGTGCGTATACCGGGTCACACGATTACGTTACTCTGCAAACAATCCCGTGAGTAATGACCGACCGTATCTTGATGCTCGCGGTAATTCCTCGCACGTTTCGCATATCGAAATTACTCGGTTCGTCCGTCATTTCAGTCCGCTTTACTTTCGTTCGGGATCTCGAATCTTGGAATCTCGAATCGGCTCTTTGAATCATTCGCCACCTCAACTTTAGAAGAAAAGAACTAAATTTAAAGTTTACGTCGTCGTAAAATTCTTCTCCGGTCTCTCGCAGCTGAACACTCGATCAGTTAGGCTACAAAAATAGATGATTCTCTTCCCACAAAAGAAAAAGGAAAAAAAAAACAAGAGAGAGAGATCATTCGCTAATATCTTAATTCTAAAGGTAGGAGTCGATCGAGATAATTCAATGGACTCACTGAATAATAAAATATTCCCTGCCTCTTTATCTAATTGATTTTCCTTTTTAGACTTCAATCAAAAGAGGCCGATCAAATTTCTAACAGTTTCTTTTCTTTCTCCACGTTCATGTATTATTTCTGGATCAAGTATGTATAATTGAAGCATGTTACGGACATGTCTGTATTGGAAAAATACCGATATGCGTGCCGTCATATCGACGAGGATAAATCATTCTTGTCGACTAATTATTCGGATTGCGTAGGTGGTGCGACCACACCTCGGAGACACGTAAGAATCGTGACTTGTGTCATTATGAATATGTTTTGTCGAGTCACTTATACCGCTGTTCAACTTGGTCCGCTGTATCCAGAAGCGAAGCAGAGAGGAAAAATGAAGGAATGAATCAGACGAGAAACTCGCAAGGGAGTAAGACAGAAGAAAGAAGAGAGCAAGACAGATATCGTGGAGGAGAGGGGAGAAGTCGACGAGATTTCGTCTTTCCCGTCTCTTTTTCTTCCCTCTTACGGCGTAAGCCAGTGCTATTTCTGGCTCCACTCTTTTTCTTCTTCCTCTGTCTTTCTCTTTCACCGTTACCGTACACATATTTGCATATACATGTACAAGCTGATTCCACAGAAACACATTTTCCCAGGAAAGTGTAAACTTTTTCCAGTTCTTCCTGCATCTGGTCGCACATTCTTGAAATTATCTCAAGAGACCTTCTTGAATGATATATAAAAATGTGATAATATATAGGATTAGAAATCTTTTTTCAATCAGATAATTTTCAGCTTGCAAGAAAACATTTGTATTTTTAACATTTTCTTCGCAATATTTTTATTATAAAACAATTATATTGGGGAGAATTATATTATACAAGCAAATTATATTTAAACACTGCAAATGATATTGGCAAATAATATTGCAGAATAATGCACTAAAAGACCCTAATTTCTTATCTTTGGGGATTGAAAATTAATTTTTTAGCAACGATAGTGCTGAAATCACGACTTAAATGTTAACCACATGAAGTTACCGAAATATGATTCGCGTGTATATAAAGACTGATCGTTTCTCTTTCTCGCATACCAACCGAGAAAGACAAAGGACTTGACTGTTGGGGCCCCCACACTCTCTCCTTCTCTTTCTGTTTCGTCTCTGCCATCGCTCTCTTCGTTTCCTTCGAGTATTCCACGAAGACTCGCATACTAACCCCGACGTCGTTGGAATCTTAATTACATTACAGCCCATTCATGGCAGCTGATGTCCCGGCATCGTCATCACGTCTGTCTAGTCGCGACGTATCGATCGATTATTCGCGAGAGAGTGTCGAGATGTCTCTTTTAAGCAACTTTGAAATAAAAAAGAGTGGACTCTCGAAAAAAATTACTATCTTGCCCGGGAAAACGACGAAGAAAATGATGAAAATAATCATTAAACAGATATGTCACGAGAATATAGAGTGCTTCTTTTTATCCTAAGATAACAAGACCTTATTTTTCCGACATTCAATTGTATTGACATTAACTGTCAACTATAAATTACCGTTTGTTCTTCAATTCCTTGGCAAGAAATTGGCAAGATATCTGCTTTTCTGTAACGGCAGTGCGACGAATGCAATCCACCTTTGTCTGAATTTCACTGAAAGGCATGTTGCAGACTGCCCCGGATTACGTTCTTCTTTTCCGAGTGAAGCCCCATCAAACGATGGCTCCCTTGTCGATACGACAACGTATATACATCATGATCCTTCGAGACTTTCTGCTGCGATATCCGATTAAACGTCACTTGTCGTTAAAAAGGGCTTTAGATGCTCTCAGCCCTGTCGACGTACGTAGCAGTACAAGTCTGCATCGTATCGCGAAATGTGAACATTGGTCAGCAATAAATAGGGAAAAAGATTCGGTTTCTGATTTATTAAAGATAAATTTTATTAAAGATAACACTGGCGAACGAAAGAGAGAACGAGATTTTTACGTCTTTAATTAAGCGTGATATATTTTTCTCGAAAACGCTTCTTGTTGTCAAGAATTTTTTCGTCCAACAATGGAAATCCAATATGTGAAAGGCGAGCGAAAGTGAAAGGAAATTAAACGGAACAACAAAGGAAACAATCTCGCGAAGAATAGCATGTTCTGAAAATACAGGTTAAAAAGAGGCCGTTTTACTCGCCGCCGTTATTTCGTCAGCGTTCCTTGCGCGTGTGGAGTTATTTTTCGGCTATTTTCCAGTCCCATTCACACGACATTAAATTTTGATGGCGTATACCGCGATTGTAGCGTGGAACCGTTATCAGGAGCAAGTTTCGCTTCTTTTCGATGGAAAAACTTCGCGTCTCGCGCCTTTTTGTCATTCACGTCTCTCTCACAAGTCACGTGGTGTACGTGCCACATACCACACGTATGTGTGTAATATGTGTGCGTGCAGAACAAATAAAATCCGGGATAACAGGGAATGTCGTGGTCGGGGAGCTTTAAATGAAATTGGATGAAAAGTCAAATGGCTTTCTCTATGTCTGTTCTCCGAACGATAAACCCGTATCGTGGATCTGCTTACAGTCTATTACAATACCGCCATAGATGCACCGATAATTCCTGCCTCCTCCTCGTGTCTTTTCTCGTCCCTTTTAGACGCGGTCAAGACCCCTCACAATTGGTTACTATCTTCATCGTTACATAGCGACATACCGGTTGACCTACGATTTTCACTCTTAACATTCTTGTCCGTTTGATAAAAACCCTGCGATTTGGATGTATTCAACGTATTAGGATCTAAAGGAGCTTAAATAAAGCTTATGTCGCACATTTCGGGGTTATTTGATATTTCGGATTAGCTTTCTAGCCGTAGTAACATAGTTGGAATTTTATTGCTTCCATTTTTCATCTATTTTTTTATGCATTCAAATAAAACGTAGATGGAATATCAATATTGACACGTATAGCGTTTGGAGATTAGGTCGGTAATCATTAGTAAGAGAGACCTACACAGAAAAGGAATTATCAAAATGAATTTGTGAAAATTATTGAATTATAATGTACAATTAATTCAACGCGAAATACTGAGAGTGGTATAAAATATTTATATTGACAGAGACTTTAGATATTTGGATTATGCTCTCTTCGGGATAAATGGACGGACGGTGTAACAATGTGACAAATTATTTGCGACTTTATAATGTCCCGTGGGATATCATCATGATTTAATATAACATGCGTATAATATCACTCCATAATTTCACACTATATTATCACCCTTGCAACTGTAATAGCGTACACGGGCAATTATATTATATCTATTTAATTAATTAGATGTATACAGCGCGCAGGTATAACGCAAAAGATCAGAATTTGCAAAAGCACTTGACACAATTTCATTATAATAAGGTAAACAATCAGCATGAAACAGTTATTAAGCGATTTGAAAATTAAATGACTTTTTAAGAAACGACATTGAAGTTGAACCGTTTTGTCGTCTTTTCTACCATTATCGCCACATTGATCGCTCTTCTTTATTTGTCCTTCTTTTTACGTTTCATTGATCGGCGACCATAATTTATTGCCTGGTCACCGTCTGGTCCCATGTATCGTTCAAAAACGATTGGATTAAGTTCCATCGGGTTAAAGTGCCTCGTTTACGTCCGTAAGTGGCTCTTCTGCTAATCTCAATTCTGAGTCACCGCTAACACAATTGTCTACAAGCTGACAGCGTATGTCGATGAAGACTTACGTGTATCATGTTGTGCAATTAGCTGGCTCTAATTGAGGCATGGTTAATCATGATCGATGGCAAGGCACTTATCCTCTATCTCGCACATATATGCACCTCTAACATATTGCTTCCGTCCATTTTCTTACGCATTAGATGGAGGACAGAGATGCTTTTATATGCATTTTCTTCAATTATCATACAATTCAAATTTAAATAAAATAAAAATATTAGGAAACTTTTCTGGCAACTATAATCTTTAGAAAGAAAAAAATTTTTTTAATCGGATTTTCTAAAATACCTAATCTTTACATCATCGAAAAAAATATGTGCAGAATGTCTTAAATTTTAATTTAATTTACTTTAATTTTAATTTTACTTTAATTTTTTGCATTTATATTCATTCATAGATTCTTTGACGAATGACGTGATCGGTACATTGACAACTTTATAAGGATAATGGAGAAATCGTCATTATCGGAAAAGGCTCGTACACATAAGATTAAACGCACTGAAACTTCGTCTTTCTTTGCGCTTTTAGCAGCCATATATGGCGTTTCCGTGCACTCTCGGCGCCCACTCGAAAGCTCTTTTATCGCGATGCAAGGTGCACCGTTTGCACGATGCGGCGTCGGACGTTTTATCGCCTCGCGTCCGTATTCACCATGCGTAAAGTCACGTATACCGAAGTCAGTGCCGACCTGAGAATTTTTAAAGAAATGTAGATCCCTCTTATATCAGCTTTTAAGATTAAACCTTGGATTAGATTTTAAAATTTAAACATACTTGTTTCTGCATTTGCAGCTATTACATTGTATTTAAATTTAAATCTTGTTATATTTGTAAGGAAAACACGTATAAATCCGCCCAATAATATTTTTAGTTATTTTATGAAATAGAAAAGACAATTATAGGCCGCCATTTCTTCAATTAAAATTTTAATGTAATAAGTGATTTAAAATTTTTTTCTTAAAAAACTTGACGTAATACAAATTGAATCACATCTTTTTCCATCTTTGAGATTTCACTTCATCGAGTTTTTATGAGGAAAACGAACAGACTACTCTTGTATTGATATGCTTTAATCGTACGAATTTTGCGTAATTTTGAAAACTATCAAAACACTTTTATAATAATAAAATATAGAAAGCAGAGATATCTTTTCAAGAACTGATCTCGAGAAGTAACATTTTATATCAAAATTTGATGTGCTTGTAACACAAGTTGACTCTGCACACTTCGCATTCGTGCCGATACGATTTTACGACTTGACGACTTGACAACATTTCTTACTTACGTGGTAGTTTCCTCACCTCTTTCTGCACTTTTTATAACACTCGCGTGGCAGTATTGATGACTTTAAAGGCTCTTAAGAGATCAAAGTGTCTAGAAGCACCAATCAAAACCGGTCAGCAAAACACTGTCTTGGATTTTATTCTCTGATATTTCTCTCTTTTTCTTGTCTTAGTAACTCAGTTAATAATTAGTATTATAATACATGTGACTCGACTAAAAAAACTTATATATAAATATCTTTGATAAATAGACATTGTTTAATTAATAAAGAATTTTTGTGATAAAAAGCACTCTAAGATAATTAAATTTAATATATTAATTGTTATATATTTTTCATATACAAGAGAAGATTATTTCTGTTAAACTTATAATATGTCATTAAAATTAAATATTTAAATTAAGCTTCGAAGTTATCAGGATTTGCTAAGTAAATCTTGGATAATTTCCTAAGACAAGCCAAGTCTGTTGAGACTGATTATACTAATACTAGTTAGTTAAAACTTAAATAAATTACATTTCTCTGTTTGCTTCTCTTTCTCAGAAATAGCATTACTTAGAAAAGGAGCGATCAAATTACAGTCAGAATTAATCGAAACCGAGAAGAGTTAGTATATATAAGATTGAATCTCGAACTAGATTTCATATGAATCAGTTATAAGATATTATTTTGCACAGGAGTAAAATTAATTATTTTATTTATGAGAATATATATATATATATTAATTACTAAATAATGAAATAATTAATGTAGCATATTTGTCAATGCGTTCATAATTCTTCTTTAACTATCATATATTCGAATCATCTATTACTGTCACATTCGTGAAATTGATTTGTTCAGTAATAAAACAAGTAGAAATTATTTCCGATTTATTTTCCGGTTGAGTAAAACTTGGCTTTTAAGCTCCATTCCAATTTCCACTCGCGGAAACGTACTTTCAGGTGCGATTAAAAAAAAGACTCTCTTAACAATATCTTGTACATTTTAAATTCAGGCACACGTTTTATGCTAAAAACCAGTTTCTGAACGTTGTATGTGGCGATCTCGCATACAAAACGGACTCCACTACTTCCCGTTGCCGTTGTACATTGGTTAGTCATTTCCTCCATTCTTAGTACAGTGCCCTCCACTCCGCCACTTCGTTGTGAATACTCTATTAATATCCTCCGATTTCAGCAGATTCCTCGTCCTTTGTGGCATCTGTTCATCGGAAATTCTGTAATTTCTATGCGCATTTAAAGTGTCACAATATTTGTCTCTTTCCATTGGAATATTCACGTAGAAATTTAAAAAGAACGAGATTGCCGTGTACTTTTATTCGTTTGTTTGATATTAGAAATTGTTTGTCATAATATAAAATCAAATCAAATCAAACGTAACCTGTATCTTTTTTAATTTAAATATTTAATGTAATTAAATATCATTATAGTTTAATATTATAACTAAATTTCCAACTGAAAATTACACGTAATGTCAAATATGTGATTTATTTTAAGCTTCAATTAAGCGTAATAAATCAATTTAATATTTAATATAATAATTGCATTAGAGAAATAATTTGAAATTTGATATATGTATATATACATATATATATACACATATATATATATATATAATGTCGTAATTTGATTTACAGTCTCTTCTTTGATCGGAAATATCAAAAACCGTCCCGTCTCTAGATTTTTTTTCTACGTTTATTTATCGATCAAGTTTTATCAACGTCCTCGCATAAAGCCCGTACTTCTATCCGTTGCCCTGCAGCCTGTCGGTCTTGATTCCGCTCTCGTCGTGCGGCAGGGCTTATCTAGAGTCGGTGTTGGTTGACACTGCGTTAGTATTGCCGCACGGCCGCGTTATACGTGCTCTTTCGTTACTACAGCTCAGTTCGCTCGCGCCTTGCCAGCGTGCGCGTAGGCTTCTCTCTCTCTCTCGTCGTGCGGTGCTCACCACGCCGTGCTTCCCTGATATTTTCCTCTCCGGCGAACCAAAGCACCTAAGCCAGGACGACGACAACGACGACGGCGGCGACGGCGACGGCGACGGCGACGGCGACGACGGCGACCGATTGCAGCCGTCCGCGAAATTCCATCGACGCTCCGTTCGGCACGAAAATGTGAAAGAAACACATTTCGAGGCGAGGAGAGATCGCTTCTTCTGTGCTATGGGAAAACCCACCGGATGTCGGCGAGCTGCCTGCGATTTCGGAATGGTGAACGTGAAGAATGTGAAGCGATAATGCGCGGAGTGCTCGTTCGCGTTAAATACGCGCACCGCGAGCGCGCGACGTGACGTTCGAAGTGCGAGAATGTGCGCGTTTGTTTAAGCGCGCGCGGGTGTAAATTAATTTCGCTTAATGATTTTCACATTTCCATCCGGGCTGGATTTATCTTTGTTCGCGCGTGTTTGAAGACAAGCGCGTCGAGAGGAGAGGCGTCGAGGTGGCGAAGCCTCGAAAAAGAAAGTGACGCCGGAGGATGCAATTTACGAATACGAGGCGGGAGATACACTTGCAGGCGGCAAAACATCGGCGTTTTTCCTCATCTCTCGCGATATAAACGAGACCATCAAACAGCACGGCGAGAGGCTACATTCGCGAGAGATCTTGATGGAGCCGGCTCTCGCATCGGCGCTGTATCGCTCCAAAACTCACTTCCCCCCCCCCCCCCGAGATCTCGGCAGACGCTGGGAAGACGCAGACGTGGGTGATAAACTTCGGCGCGAAGATCGTCAATCAAATAGGCCGTTTATCCTTAACGCGTCTCGACTATAGTTATAATTAGACTCTCGGCCGAGGTTGCGCGCCGCGTGTTGGAAGGAAAGCGTCTAAAAGGAAACCTGTCTGGTCGCGCCGGCACGATAGTGAAAGTTAACCAAAATTAAATCAGCTGTGATAAGTCCTGTTGTAATTGAATTACAACAAATAAATATTTACTACACCGAGTAACAGTAATAATAATACGTATATACATATAGCAAATATATATCTATCTCTATTTAATACAAAACTGCTTATTCGAGGTTTGAAGATTAAGAAGAAAATCGCGAAATTAATCGAAGAAAGAGAAGAGAAGAAGAGTGAAAGTGTAAAACGATAACGCGTGTAAAAAAAAAAGTATAGGTACTTTTGTATTTTTACAACATTACCGAGTGTGAGAAAAGATCTAAGGTAATAATATAAATTTCTGACGGAGGAAGAAACGAATCACGTGCATACTAGCTAAAACTCGACTAGACTCGGGACGAAAGAAGAGCGAGACCGATTCGAACGAAAATGGAACTAGTAAAAAGCGGCACCATCGAGATGCTGTCTCGTCGGAGTGTGGCGATAAAGGATTACAGTGTTGAGAACGGCAGCGAGGACGAGGAACGGTGCGACGAGAGCGATCGGACGTCCCTCAAGATCGACCTCTCGATGGCGGAGCAGTTCTACTACGAGGTTATCTCGTCGTTTGAGCAAGAGGAGGTATATAGATAGATTCGACACGCCTGTATTAATTCATTACACTTCCCGCGCGCCGATCTCTTGACTTCAACGCTATCGATCCATATGAAGATGAAAGTAAATCGGTGGCAGGTTTGAACTATTCTAAGTGATCGCGTAGGAAATGTCATTTTTATTTCGCACGGAGAAAACAGTTTTGCTGGATATGGATCTGAAAAATAATTTTGTTGGGTCAGCGAAATAATTAGGTAAAACATTTCCAATTAGTTGCTAAAATATAAAAAAAATTTTCATATTCAGTATTCATATTTAAACGTTTTACATAATAATTTTGATGACGTAACAAAATCAATTTTCACATCTGTACAAATTTTTAGATTTTACAAGCAATCCTACAGCAAAAATATTCTTTTTGTGTATATGATCCTTACATAAAAAATTTTCCTAAAATTCGATTTAAAACAATATAATTTGCCATTTTGTTCGTACAATTATATATATAATAATTATAATTTAATAATTATACGTAGATATATTTTAACTTTAAATAACAATAATTCGAAAATAAAATAAAAACGATCTAATTATTGTAAATGAAAATGAATTTGAAAAATTTATTAAACAAAAGGTTGATTATTATAAATAATTATGAAAAGTAAAATATATAACTCCAAGAATCTGTGCATACGCCAGGAATCTGTCAAATTCTAAAATAGCGTGCACGTGAACGAGGTCTAGAACGAATGAGTAAAACGAGAGCACGTGCTCCGACATCTCCCACCCTCTCGTCATTGACCGCGATCAATGACGCCAGGACGTCAGGTACACGTGTGCAGAAGCGAATTGCATAGCTTTAATCTTTCCGTTGCCGTCGACGTTCTAATAGTTTATGAGTGCAATGCCTCTCCTTATGGCGCGCAACGTGATAAGCCCGGACGAACCGGAGGGTTTTGGCAGCGTTACAAAACGCCGTTTATTTTAGCTCGAGTTGGTACTTTATGCACATTTGTGTACGCGCTCAGACTCTGTCTCTGACTGCGAAATAACTTGGAGTCACCGTTGCGCCACCGCGACAATTACATTTCAATTGAAAACAACGTCGTGTATCCTCGGAGATACTATTTTCAGAGGATACAGGCGGACGTCAAGCACCGGCTGAATTTTTATCTATCTTTTCTTTATACCTATATATATATAAATATTGGCGTATCGCGTATTTTGACAGCTGACAATTTTCGTAGTGTTCGTGTTCTGAATTTTTGTGCAAATCAACATACATCAATGTCTGAAGATTTATATACGCAGAAAAAAAATATCGATCCACGTTTCCAAAGGGGGGAAAAAAAGAACAATGAAAATCACTCGTTCCGAGATAAAGGCCGCCCTTAAACTCCGACACGCAACGATTCGCTACTCTGCGATCTTACCTTAACTGAAAGTCTTTTTTCTTTTTTTCTTTTTTTTTTTCCATGCACCTGCAATTCCGCAAGTCACTATTTCTCGATCAGACGTAGTCCGCCGCGCATCCAGGCAGTTGTCTGCTACGCGCAGCGCATTTGCGCGATTCACGAATCGCTCTAGGGGCGAGCGAATCTAGATTCCAAGGCGAACCAGTTGCCCTTAATAAAACGACGCAATAAATAATGCTAGCCGTAATGCGCGAGTGCCGCGAGGATCATCGTCTCAAATGTAAGCTTGCGCGGCACGCCCACTAAATTGTCAATCGCGAAACGTTTGGGGCTGTACCGACCGCGGCTGTAAACCACGCTCGTTATTCGGCCCATTAAATTGTTTGCCGTTCCCTCGGCGTTGCTGAATGCACGTACGTTCTTTGTGTCGTGTCACCAGCTACGATTATTGTGCGACTGCAATAACGACGAAGGGATTCGAGCGTGAATTTGATGATTTTAAATTTAGGAAATGACTCATTGACTCACTTCCTCCCCCGACTTACTCTGCCAACCGGCTTTTTTTAATTGCGAAAAATTAATTCTGCTTCTATTCAATTACCGCTCTTTTCCTGGAGCTCGTTATTTTAATCTCATTAATTTTTTTTTTTTTTTACTCTTATTCAATCGTCGCTATGAAATATCTCTGAACATTTGTTTTACTTTTCAATCACAGCGCCTTGCTGATTATCTCGACGTTTGAAATGTAATTTTTCCAGGAACTGTCACACGTCATTTTGAAGCTCGAAGTTGTCGGAATAATCTATCTTTAGATATTTTAGACGCTTCCAATTATATCACTGTATTTTTCGTGGAGCAAAGCTGCTTCTTTGCAAACTTCCGACGATCTTTCCATTTTCGCGATAGTTTCGCGAGTGCAGAATGTCCGCAATGACGTCTACCTGCTGAGGAACGCGGTGTCGCGAACGAGCCAAAGATTCCTCTCGGGTGTTTTCTGGTGCAAAAGCGACGAAAACGAATCCAAAGTATGGGGTCCGGGAAGTATGGGGTCTTCCGTCGCTCCATCGAAATACCGATACTTCGACGCTTTCCATCTTGCCGATTGGACGCATATTTTTGCATAATTAGGCTCATGATTTAACAACGCGTCGCGAAAACTCACAGCGTTTCTCAGCCTCGGCACGGAATGCGCCCGCTCGGCTAACGTGAACTCTACCCTCAGGAATTGAAAGTAGAAGAGAGAAACGTCTGTTAGTCGTACTGTCGCATCGCGTGTTAGCACTTTAAACCAGGAAATGAAAATGCTCCCGAAGAATTTAAATCGCCAATAAATCGATAATGATAACACGCGCCGCCGCGCGTGTATATATTGAGATCTTTGATTTATTGCACTAATATTTTGACTGTATTATTCGACTGTTTTTGCCTGCATTCTTTTCTTTTGATGCTGGTTATACACAAAAAATACAGGTGCGGAATACGCCAAAGTTATCAATTTAAAGTTGATTTTTTTTGTTTATTAGAATATTTAGACATCGAGCCTTTTGAAATAAAGGAATGTTAATAATAATTCTTAGAATGAAATAATAAAAGTGATGTCAAGCGATAAATAAACAGGAAAATACAGAAAAAAGAAAGGTATGGCATGGCGCCACTTCCGGGCTTGAAGCATTCGCTCGCTGTTAGACAATGGATTAAAATATGCGATACGATACAAAGTGTTCGATAGTAGGACGCGCCGGTACGCCAGGAATGCACAGGCCAATGCAATCGACCTGTCGCTGCCTTCGGTACCTAAGCATTATCACGCACTCTTTTTCGGTCGATGCACACAGAGATTGTGCGTCGACGATTTATGTGTCAGGGCGCACCCACTCGGAGAAGGGTAGGAAGGGAGAGAAAGAGAGAGGAAGAGAATGCTCGTCTTACACGATTACGCAAGGACCTTTCACAGATAATTATACGATAAAAGTTACATAAGATAGATACAAGAAGCTTCATCTACAAATATTGTATCTATCAACGTTTTCCTTCTGTGCTCTTTCCTTTTTCCCAAATGCGCACGCTCTTGATGGTACGAATATAATTTTTTTCCCAATGCGCATAGGCTTGAATAATATTCATATTTCTATTCCTCGCTAGTTTGCTTTATAACGCGTGAATTTCGTTTGAACGTTGTTCATGTAAAATTCATAATCGCGACTTATGCTCTCTTTCCGGGGAGAGGAAGAGAGCGTCCTATGAGATTTATGATGTTGCTAAATTTAGCGCGGCTTTCTTCCGTCTTCGCTGTATTACGGCGAGATCCGAAGGGTATATCTATCGAACTCGCTATTCTTCTCTCGTCTACGCGAGATATAACGAGCGGCCAGGCTCCCTTCTCTCTTGACAATATCCAATTATTTAACTGCACAACGACGGCGCGATTTCACGCGGCTCGACAGGCATCTCATCGACGCCTTTATCTCTCTTCTTCTCCTCTTACTTCTGAATCTCTGTTTTCCGTTCAACAAGATGGCAGCTACGAAAGCAGGGAACGATCGCCTGGGAGAATAAATTATTCATTGTTTTCACGAGCAGGTCGGGCGGAAAAATCAGGGGTGGAAGGGTGAAAAATACGACTACAGAGAAACCCGAGGGTGCGGCCCTGATTTCTCACCTCCGGTCGTTAAAACTGGAGGCGGGAATGATGATTGCAAGACTTCGGTGTCGCGAGAGTTAAACGATACTGGGTTTCTTGTGGGATCGATGAAGCTATAAATTACACGGGCATTAAGCGAGTCGAAATTTAAACTTTGTGAATACTGCACTACAATGCTACATGTTGTTGCTACACGTTTCTAAAATACGATAATAAATTTTATAGGATAAAAATAGCACTGTTGCAAAGTCTTTAAGAAAATGACGATTTTTTTAGCGACGATTTTTTTACTCTTTTTAATTAAATATATTCTATCTAATTTTTATTTTGATTTTAAAGTTACTTTGAGATATTTATGAATTTATTATAATAATCTTCATGACATTTAATATAATTTTTATAATTTTAATATAATTATTATTAATTTTTTAATATAATAAGTAGAATTGTAAATTGATAAATATAATTACGTATAAATAGCTATTTATTGTTATGTATATTTTATTATTGTTTATTAGTGTTTGCTATTTTATAATGCCTAAAATTTATAATAACTACGTCAGTATATTTTCAATATTATATAATTCAAGTTCATCATTTATAAAATAAAATGGTGCGTACGATGAGATTCTTGGTAATCTCTGCAAATGAAGTACGACAACTGCCGTTAAAGATCGATCGTTCTATGAATAATATGAAAACGAAGAGCATCGTCTGATTACATACGATACGATACGATCGAGAGCGGGCTCTTGAGGGTAGCGAGGGATCGCGAGATGTAGCTGGAAGACAGACTGCAAATCTGCAAGGGTAATCACCCGTCGCGAGAGACGAATGTACTCTTAAATTGCCAAACACTCGTCCGATGAGAAATGGAAGCATCGTCGAAGTGTCGTTTAAAGAGAAGGAAGAATTTACCTGCTTTAATCGATTTTCACCGAAGAACGCGCCCATAAATCATCCGGAACTAATTTTTCTGCGCGTTACTGTCTGCACAATTCGCACGAAAGTCTCGCGAATAAATGAGCATTACAAACTGTACGTAATTTGCGACATTTGCATATAGATACAATATTATGATACATATGGGCAATTATAGTATTATCCGTACATATAAATTTCGTGCGATCTTTCATTCCTATGGAAATTGTACTGCCAATAGGTATGATAATTCTCGATGCCAGCATCGACCGTAAAATTAATCTGATAAATTTAATGTTAAATTACCGCAGGCATTTCGAACGGAGAATTTGTTGTTTTGGACTTTTCGAAAAAATTTAATAAATTAGTTATTAAAACTTTTTGCGAGAAGTAATATTAAATTTTACATACATATATACATTCCTTAGAGCATCCTTTGCAGCATCTAAATATCTTAATTTGCGACTAAATGTATCGTTATCACAAATGTGACGTTATCACAAAGAGCGAGGATGAAAAGCGCACTGTTCGCGATCACATTTTATACGGATTACGCCGATGTGGCCGGCGAGAAATACATCGCGCGGTATAAAAAATGAGATTAAAGAGACTAGGGAAGATGAGAAAGAGAGAGAGAGAGAGGGAGGAAGATTATGAGGAGAGTGGAAGGAGAGGAAGCGATGCGACAGGTGATCCTATAAACTTTAAGAGGCGGCGTGATCGCCTTGTTCCGACTCGCATAAAAGTATGCGTCTTCTTTATTACACCACGTCGTAATTAATTCTGATCTTAAATGGACGTGGAAGACGAAAGAGCGTCGTCGAGAAAGCCGGATCGAGTTGCGAACCAGAGCGAGTCCCGCGTGTCCCACGAATCTTCTCGGCGATTCAGTACAATTTGTGCCTTTACGACTCACCGATAAGGTGATCATTGCACTCGTTTCGCGCGATGAAGAAAAATCATGAGATAAAAGTTGAAATATAGTGAGAAAATGGCGCAAATTTCTTCTAAAGTTTCTTGCCGATCGACAATCTTTCTCTCAGCATCTTCTTAAGAAAAAAAAAAAAAAAAAATTATACATTTATTTCTTCTAAAACATGTAAAAAAAATTCGAATTAAAATTTAAAATTATATCTTTTGAAAATGATATAATTATTACGAGGGCTATTAAAATGTAATTGAAACATAATGCGGATTTAGAAACATCTAAAAACATCTTGTATTACACTGTTTTTTTTTTTTTTTGCAAGAGTAGCTTATTATTAATATTTTTATATAATTTACGGTGTACGCAAACTCGTCATTTAAATACTTGAAGCAAAAGCGTTGAAAATAGCTTTGGATAGAAAAGTAAGACAGCAAAGTTTCTCTAGGGCAATCTTGACGCAATTAAATACCTAATTATCTTTATATTATCCATTTTAAATTGCTTTTGCGAAAGATGTATTATATAATTAGTCGTATAACAACGTGCTCGTTTTATACTAGAACTAAGTGACGTCTTTCGAGAATTATGAAAAATGCAAATATCAAAGTTGTCGGTCATTATAAATTAATTTTCAGCGTTAGATTTTCATTTAGCGTAATTAAATTAGGATTTTAAATTTTGTTTAAAAAACATTTTGAAGTTTCCTTATCTGCATATACCGACGAAACTTAATTTTCTTAAATTAAATTTTAGCATATCTTAATTTCTAACGGTGAAGAACTTAGTGATCATAACGAGAACTCCATTACCAAGTTGTCAGACAATCTCTAACTAAGAAAGGAGAAAATCATGTGAGTTATTCGAAGCGGAAAATACTGATCCCGGTGTTTAGCAAAGTGGCAACATATTTCGAGCGTGGTAAACAGCGATTATCCCGTTAATTTACCGCGATTTCTTGAATAGCAGCCAAGTCGTTCGTACTCATCGGCTACTTGGCGGATTTCTCGTATCATCGGTATGCTGCACGATTGGCGATAACGCGGCCGGTCGACGGGACCCAATGACATAACGTCACGCAAAGATCATATTATGCAAAGTGATAAAGTTTCAAACTATGCGATGCCGGAACACTGCTGTATAAGCTTCGGGTGGCGAGCGAAACGCTGTTTATTATTTCGCCGGCTGAATTATCGACGCAATTTCATCCCGGAGATGATAACGCTACGGTACGAACATGTCATCGAAAAACGGCGAATATAACCGACGAAATTATCGTTATTTATCGCGATGATGACGCGATGATCGTCCGAGCGAACACGCCGAATATTTCGGTCCTTCACGCGGGAGATTTTCCTCCGTCGCAGAAGCGACCGTCGTCCGTCTTATCGCGTGGAGATCAGGCGGCGGCGCCCGGGATAGCGAGACGAAGAACGTTTCAATATCCCCGCTGGGAGAAAATATCACGCATTTTATTGCGCCGTCCGCGCGCGTCCGGACTCCCTCACAGGCGCCGTTGCTGCTTCGTCCTGAAATATCGCGGACACTTTCGCCGCGTTCGCGCGCAACGAAATATCGGCATTGTCATCGTATCTGATACCGTGCGCGCTCTGCTGGTGCATTGACCCCTCGGCGAATGTGGAGCGTGGTTGAAACCTGTTAGGACAGCCGGGGATATACGCGCGGATATCGACAATCGTCGCCCGTAAATAGCGGCGCGTTTAATTCGCGCACGTGTCGCGAAAAGGACGGACGGGACCGCGACAGTCGCTCCGCGAAAAAAATTTGTTTGCCACGCGATGTCGATTTTGCGGGCTCGCAATTTTCGCGATGGTACTGGTACTGGTACCAGGAAGAGAAGTTCCCCCGTGAGAATCGACGGGAAACGTGTCGCGTCAGCGCGCGACGGGGTTATTCCTAATCGCGATGTGGTTTCGTCGCATTCGCGATATCTCGCATGTGACGATAAGCGACACGTTCGAAGCTCGACACTCTCGGCTCGAAAGTGTAGCGAGTCGATCGTGGCGATGACACGACGCTGGCAAATGTAAATTCTGAAGATACGACGTGTTCACTAAGTGTTACTTATGTTAGGCGTGAGCACACGGCAACGAAATAGCGTTTGTAGTAATTCGTGCGAAAGTTACTAATGTGTCATGTACACCGCTATGATATGGGGATACGGTTGAGAAAGCATAAAGCAAACTGATTAAAGCGACCCGTGTAACATTAATTCCGAAATATTAATTTGTAAAATAATCTAATATCTTTTAAACAAATCTACATATATAATTCGAAAAAAAAAATAATGTTTTAAGACATATCTCTATATTTAGTACAATAGAACGCTCGTTGCGAAAACAAAAATCCCGATAATCATAGCACACGCAGCCATTGATTTAATTTCTGATTAAATCCCCTGGAAGGCAACTGGGAACAATGCGTTTCCTCATATTATCCGCCTAATTAGTGGCCCATACCGAACGGCGTTTGGTTTTGGTTATCGAATTGCGCGCACAGCCGTTCAATTAATACAGAGGCCGTATGGCTTCTTTCTCCATTCTGAATTTGCGGTGAACGCGATGGCGAAACATCGGCTCAACGACCAGAGAACTGGCCGGGACGCAGAGATTATGCAGGGAGACAGCTGTGTGCTAGGGATCTCGGATTTCAAATGGCCTTTCAACTCGCGTTACACGCGGGTTTAAGTGGCCCGACGACCGGTTCATACGAGCTTGAACACAAACGCGCGCGAGTCGCGCAAGTTTGTTCCAACACAGGGCATCGTTTGTATCGTACGTAATTGACCACTGATTTTATCGAGCGTGTCTATCTCGGGATTTTTAAGCAGCCGCGAATTTCGCGAACTCGCAAAAATGTGGATCGATTAATTGCGACCGATAGAACACGCGATCGGCGAGATTAGAATTTTCGCAATGCAAATCAAGTGGCTTTGTAATTGTACGTCGCGTTAATTTAACGAGGAGTTTGAATGGTTTGAATACGTATCGAAAAGGAGGCCAAAGGAGACTCAAGTTTTTTTTATAAATAAATCTAGGACATTCTACATATACCATCTGTCTTTCCTTCTATAGTTTTTCTTTATCTCGTGTATTTTTAACTTTTGACATAATTATACTATTGTAAATAGTCTTGAAGAATTAAAGCGCAAGGCAAGATTTTCTTTCTTGAGTTTTTTTTACGGCAAATATTCTACAGCCTGATGAGGTTGCAAACGCGGATGTTTTTCCAATCTATGTAGCGCCTCTCTCTTTTGAATTGAAAAAAAAAATATATATATGGTCGTAAAAGGAGAACACAAGCGATGATTGTCGATCCCAGAGCAACTTCCGGTCGAGGAAGAGAATCAAAGTTGTTCGTGTCTCTTTGACGGCAGCTAACGAATGTTGAACTTAAGAGCGCTTGCACAACGATGCTCAAGAAGGAAATTATAATCAAGACGAATATATTAGTAAAAAAATGGATGTTAAGGTTCTCGACACGTCGAGCTCGGAACTTGTTACGATAACATTCCGTGTTAAGATCTCGAACGCACGATGGCTTTTCCTTGTTTGTCATAACTCCTGTCATAACTCATCATGTATTCCAAGCAAGGAAGCTGATCGCGCCAAGCTTATTTAATTTAATTCCGGACTGTGCCTTTAATGACAATGCGATAATCTTGAAGCCGTGCTTTTTACGCATTTGATCAACTTGTTGCCTTGTACTTGAAATGTGAATCTTGTACTTTTTCTTTCTCCACTTTGTTGCGAATTTTCTTTCTCACGATTGCACTGGAAGAGTTAATCTGAATAATCTGAATAAAATCTACGTTACATGTAATCGTATGTAAACATTTGTAATACTTACAAATGTTTTTTCTGTTTTTTTTTTTACACTATATAATATTATGTTTTTAGATTTGTTTATTTTTAATTTTAGTCATATTTATAAGATAAAAAACGAGAGAACATAATGTGACATATATACACTTGATAATATTAAACACTTGATAAAAATATATATTCGATGCATACAATTTTGTTTAACGTTTCAGATAAAAAGGATAATAACGTCAAAGAGATTAAAAAGATACATATTAAATTAATAATAAATGACAAATTGCAGCGGGCGTTAAAAGTAATTTGGTTTGATCTTATTATAAAAGATCGATCAACATTTGCTAAAACTAAATTTTTCTCTCAGCGCTGATGGAACGATGAAAAAATACAGGTGGAAATGATCGCAAAGCGGTATTAAAAGTATGACAAAAATGCGGGCATTCTGGATAACAGCCAAAGGAGTTAATTATACCTCTCTCGTGCGCTCAATTTCCGCTATATCATCGTCGCTCGACCGTGATACCTCTAACGCGAGTAGTATCAACGTAGGAAATTTCCCCGCTCGATTTGGATCACTCGTGGATCCTTCGCCCTTATTCGTAATGTTCGCTGAAGAGCCGGGATGAAATGAGAGAACGAAAGGCACAGCTAAAGTACCTGTGAGTAGCTGAAAAGGTTTTCTCTCTAGACAGACTGGATGCCCCTCCGAGCCAAACACTCGAGTAGTTTACGATCGTTTCTTACCGTTTTTCTCGATTAATCTATTACGTGGAAACGTTTTCTCTGGTATTGAAACGATAAACACTAGTTGGCAACGAGGCCTCTGAAAAAATAAAATTACAGCGACAGGCACAGATCAAAACAAATGGAGTCCGCTTGAATCTTCAGAAAATTTGGCGTATAATCAATGTTGAAGCGATAACAAAGTAAATCTTGTGTGCAAGAAATGGTAAATGACGCCATCATATTTCTCTGTTACAAAATAATAAAGTAACATACAAACTTTCTCCGAAATAAATCATAAACTGAAATACGTAAGCTTGAAACTTTCTTAATTATCTACATAAGCAAACCGTGCTATTGCACAATAATGTATATATATATATATATATATATATCCATTGTCAAAAAAAACTCATGTAATTTTTTACGTTACAGTCGTTTTACACAATTGTGAACAACGCAGCAAGTTGAAACTTGCAAGACAAGCATTCTTCCTCCGACAATAGCAATAGCGTGCATTTTTATGAGCGAAAGTGTATTATGTGGCACGTACGAACGCTTTCAAACACGCGATCGTATCTCTTTGACACTTTTGAGAACGTGCTCGTGGAAATACCGAATATTTTCTCGCTACATCGCGGAAATCCTACGAATCTCTTTCGCTTAACCATGAAGCGACCGAATTATCATAAATAGGCGCCGAGGCATGAATGTAAAAGTCGTCGGTAGTACGATCACGTAATTCTGGGCAACAGCGTCCTCTCGCTAACGCGAGGAGATACGCTTCAAAGCGGGTACCAAGGTTTCGGAACATCTAGGAGGTGGGGATTAATTATGGCCCCTTTAATTTCCGTCACGTCGTGGAAAGGACGAGAGAGGCGCGTGCGCACAGGCATCAACGGCGCAAATTTCGCTGCTCAATTTGGGTTCGCCGATCCTTCAGTGTCCCATTCATCATACCTGAGCTGAAGGGAACCGAGGGAATGAACGATGTAACAACGGCGACAGAAAGTTAGAGAAAGAGAAGGAAAGAGGAAGACGCAAGACTACCCTAACCGTTTCCTAGTCGAATTAATATCTTTCGCTCAAAATCGCGAAATTAATTAAAGATAAACATATTCTAGTGTAATGATTTAGAAATTTATAATATTGATAGATTAACGAAGTTAATTATCCATAATGTCAGTTATAAAAAAGTAAAATAATTAAATTGGCATACATAGAACGCTTTCCGTGAACGTTTTTAATTACGGTCGGAAAAATTAAAAATATTGATAGATTGGCTCTTTTAAATTTCTTTTAATTATTAAATTTCACGATATAATTTTTTTCTTCTAAATCTTTCAGAACACGTAGTACCATAAAAGCAACAATAAAAATCTAACAAATCGGAAAAGGCGTTTAAAAGCTATAACTTTATTCGATCCAAGGCGGTTCTGTACGGAGGAAAGGTGTTCGCCTCACATCATGTCCAAGAGGGGCAGTAGAAAAGAGACGAGGAGAGGGGAGGGGGGAAAGGATTTTAATGGGGCAGCGGGGCTGTCTTCAATGGGAAAATTGTACCGGAAGTCTCCACGCCGTGGAACGGTCCGCTGGAGCGAACAGGGGTTAAAGGCCCATTAAGTGTGGCGCAATCACGCCCTGCACTACAGCGCGTTTTACGAGAGGCCGAGCTTGGAGTGTCGAGGGGCGTCCGAGTCGCGTTGCATTAATGCATGTCACGCGTACATCGCCGAGACGCCGGGGGCACGCACCACGCACCTCGTACACGCGTGTGCGTTCCTGTGTCTTTTGCAAATGACACGCGTGTCGCTCATCCCTGCAGTTTGCTCTCGCATAGATATCCATAAAATAGAAACGATATTGGATGTCTTCAATTTACAAATTTGATATACCTTGATCTTTTCTTTATATTATAATGAGAATTTTACATTACTTGAAATGCTCTCATATAAAATATTCGAAAAAATTCAGAGAGAGAGAGAGAGAGAGAGAGAGAGAGAGAGAGAGAGAGAGAAATGTAGAAATTGCAACGAAAATTCGTGCGACAATCCGAGAATATCTTAGGCACCATAAAAAAAAAGAAAAGCATGTCCTTTATCCTAGTAGAAATATAAAGAAGTATTTCGTGCTCTTATGCGGGATATTTTAGGATTGTTAGCAAGGTATCCTCACAAGTTCTGCAGATTTTTTTTTGCTATATGGGCGAGTGGTGCAAGAATTGGCGACAAAGATCGTTTTTAACTCTCGTTTTCTGAAACTAAGGAACGCAGAAATCCGAGATTGCACGAGAAATTTTAGCCATGTTCGTTGCTGTGGTTTTACTTTCGACTTGCTTGGAATTGCAGTTTCGTATTGCAGTGGCTTCTTCTTACGATTTACTGCGTGGGAAAGTCATTCAATGAATTTTTTGCATCATGGATTTTTACATCAGGGATTTTATATCGGGAATTCAATTTTTTAAAGAACGAGTAATGATATAGGAAGTACACACAGAAATATTTTTAATGATGTATTCTTTCTGGATGAATATGTATAATGTTCGACATTTTATATCATAATTTTAATATCTGAATTTTGATCTAATTCCGAATTAATAATATATAAGTGCAAACAAAAATTTTAAAAATTACATTTAATATCCCTATTAAAAAAAAATATTTGAAATTTTGTTCGACATTTTTTTTAATAATTAGATTGAACGATAATTTTTGCACGCGTTAACACTTTTGCATGTACGAGGACTATAATATACGAAAACGCAATAAATGAGGCGCTCCCATTCGATATCGGCGACAGCTTTATATTATATTTTGTCGATTATAACGCACGTGATAAAATTGCAATAAATGTATTTATAAAAATTACAATCACGTCGTGAATATTAACGAGAAATTTAAGATTAAAACGCGCACCACGTTAATTCGTTCGGCAAACATGCGCGTCATAATTTAACGATACATATCGTATGCTCTCGCATATATGCAAAAATAGTTTTATATGAATCAGATTAATTTCTTATACGTAGAAAACAATTTATTAGTATCACAATAATATCCTGCTTATTTATTTCCAAATATACTTTTTATCTTATAGTCCTCCTCGCTATTTTAGTAACATAGCATAGTGAAATACATGCGAGTTTAATTTACGCTATAACATGCGCCATTCATTTTCAGTTAGATGCGCTTTCAAGCCGCGAATTTATGCGCACACATTATGCGTAAAGTATGCGTAAATGCATTGCATACGAAACGACGAGATGACCAGCGGTCACAAAGTTCCGACAGGCATGCGAAATGCGTTCGCGCGAGATCTTTAATAAAAACGGTTCATAATATCTTGCCTGCCTATCTTCTTACACTGTAATTGCATGTTTTTGCGTAATATCTGTCATTCTTTTACTTTTCCCACTCAGCACAAAAGAATAGCAGCATGTTGCACTTTACGAGGTATTCTTGTATAAATGTTATAACTTTTCTAGGGTGGAATTTTTGCATTTTGAAACATTATCTACATGATGCTACATAGATCTTCTGAAATACTTCTCAGAAATATTTTACATGAAAGAATTTAATTTTTAATTAATGATTTTAAAAAAATAATTAATTTAATAACTTTTTATATGAGAGACTAAATATTTTTATTATATAAAATATTTTGTCTATTATACTTTTTACATATATGTGTACATATTAATTTTATTGATATTTTATTTCTTTATTTTATCTTAGTTCGTCTTCGAATTGAATAGGAATTTTTTATTTATATAAGTAATCTTTACAGTCGCGAAAGTCTTTATTGCATTCACATAAACGTCTTCTGAGTTCTTCTGAAGCTATTAAATACCGCGTTACCGCAATACTCTTTTGTTTTACAATGCGTCTCTATATTTCTACCGTGTCAGAGCATAATCAGCAGAAGATGCGTGCACCCGTGCGAGTCCTCGTGACCCAGTTAGGAGACGAATTACGACGTGCTCGCGAAACTCATTTGCACCGAATCTTTAATTAAACATAACAATGTGGTCGATTGTTATGTAGCGCGGTTACACACAGCAGGGAGAGAGAGAGAGAGAGAGAGAGAGAGAGAGAGAGAGAGAAACATATGCGATTATTGTCTCTTGAATATACAATATATTTCAAAGCTATTGAATATATTTTATCCTGTATCATTGACGATCGCTCGTTATATATTTTGTTATAAATAAGGAAATCACTTTAAATGCTTCTAATACATATTATTTCTCATTGAGATAATAAGATTTTTATAATTAAATATCATTGAACGTATGAAAATATTGTATGTTTGACATTGATTGTTATCGATTTCAATTTAGACAAGATAGAAACGTGTTGAGCTTAATTGAGATTTAAACAATCTTCCAGTATACATTGTTAAATCTAAAAATATATTGATATAAAAAAAATGGTACATACAGTGTGTAATTTGATTCAATTATTTTAGTCTATTTAATTAGTCTAATTAATACGGTATTTTGAGATTTTAACTCTTGGCCTATAATTAGGTACTATCGAGGTTTAGTGTGTTGGCACGATACTAAGAGAAAGGTTGTTTAAAAAGGATGCGGCTGAATAATCTTTTATTTATAATTAGATAACTATCGAGATTTAGTGTACTGATACGATACTAAGAGAAAGGGACCTTCTTTAAAGAGGACGCGATTGGAATAATATGCCCACGCCTATCTCTCGCGTAAAATTTCCTTTAAATAATTCAATCTTCTTCCATCTCTAACTACATCATATGTAAATAGGTTAATTAAATCTCGTATATATTACGCAAAATATTTCTTGTTTTAGCGAGAATTGTTTCACTCGTGCTGATGAATAAATTTTATATTATGAAATATAAAGTACACACGAAAAAATTTTCCCTCCCTCGCTACAAACGTGATGCTTATATATACTAGTCATATGCACAATTAAGATTATACCAAACGAATGACTGAAAACATTATTTTTAAACACGCATTAATGCGCGAGAACTTTATGCTCTACTTGTAAATTATTTCACTTCTTTATTAGCGCGCGATATGTAGAACATATTTATATTTCGTGATAACGAGAGACGCTGCGCATACTATTTTACTTGCAAAATGTATTTATAAACAGGCACTGCGCTTTAATTATATTTGTAATTAAGTTCTGTCCAATCCCACAAATGATATATCTCACTTTCGGGCGTGGCTCGTGAAAATTTTTCTCTTAGTATTATCCATGCAGCAGGATTTTCCTCCGTCGTTTCTATTTTCTACTATTCAAAAACTACTATTCTAATATTCAAAAAATAATATATAATCCTTATATTAAAAAAGAAAGTATACGCAAGAAACATATATATTTATATACATTTCACATATCACGCGCACATATGCTAACTATTACATAGCGCATCGTACAAATTTAATTAATGAAAAATAATTTTTTTATAGATTAAATTATAACTAAATATAATCATTATTTTACGCTTTATTCAAATATGAAAATAAAAAGATATTTTTATTTCTATTATTTATTTTATTTCTCACAGAAATATCTATGCTTCTATTTCCATCATTTTATATATATATATATATATATATATATATCGGAGATAACAAATAAAAAATGAGAACTCGCACGAATAATTAAACACAGTAGTGCAGAAACTTCGATCTAATCTCACTAAATTATATATACTTCACTGATGACCGATTTAAAGCCCGTCGTCGAATGAACGCAATATACCATTCTATCTTTCGACAGATGTTTAAATAAGCATGATAATTTTTTTTATCACAAATTATGAAATTAAATCTATTTAGAAATGTTGCAAAATATAGAGACATACACGTGCACTTCAAATTATATTTAAGCCGCACAAATCGTAATGGCGTTCTATTTAGATGCGACTTAATATTGACATAACATCGCTCACATACATAGGTATGTATCCGTCATACTGATGGTTAACCAACCGCAATCTGCTATTTCCGCGATCATAATGATACGTTAACTGTATGTGTGGCAATCACCTAAATCTTTTGTTTTCGCTCATATACGCGCTAGCCAAACTGTTATTATGGCATAGAGTGTGTTAATGCACAATGTATGTATATATTTGTGCATAAGCCAGCCCAACGGCATAATCGGCCATATGCTGCATACCGTAATCACGTCGATGCTCTGACAGAACTGTGGCGATTGTCTAAACCTTTTTATGTCGTTCCAGAAAACATTTATGGATCGCGCATTATCGTACATTATCGCATGCACGCCTCTCGCATGACTGTTAAGTGCTATTGCGTTTAGGTTTTTGTATTGCATCTATCATTTGAAAGTTTATCCCAGATAAAAATATAATGAATTTTTTTTTTTACAAAATTTATAGCTAAATCACATTTATAGCTAAATCACATTATTAAGATGCATTCTATACTACGTGTTACAAACGTCTAATATTTTTATCAGAATAATGAAGATATTTCTCAAAATGTTGAAAGGAAAAATTTTTCAATTCAAAGGGCAGTTTCAAAACGGTTGCACAATCAGAACAACATTGTATTACAATGTTTGGATTTTTTTATCATAATAAATTTGCTCGCTTTGATTGTACAGATTACAATTTTTACTTAATTTTTAACTAAAGAGTTTTTATTATACTCTGTCACTTGTATTACACCGAAAAGTATAGTAGACAAGTAAACATATGACGGCCTTTGCTAAATATTATTACATTTGACACAAAACATTATAGAGATAAATGGTCCGTCTCTTAATTTATCACAATTGGGATTAGGCGATCCATCATGCTCACTTATTTAAGAGAAAACTCATTCGTGCACACACTTGAAGTTATTTTCCCTCTCTACTCTTCCCTCGTTTTCGCATGCGAAGTGAATGATACGAATGCCTTCAAATAATACGAGAGACTCGCTGAAGCGGATACACAAGATAACGTAAACAGGGAATGAATGATAATTAAAAAAGAAAAGATTCCGCTGCAATAAGCGGGATTTGGTAATTCAATAGGGACTTGATAGGCACAGGTCTCTTTTGCTACTCGAGCTGATCGACTCGGCCCGAGCCGTCCATCGGGTATCGTGGCAACGTGATACGATGCTCGGAAAAGTTCAAACAGCGTGCGTAAGCCGGCCTAGAGATTAAACGCGTGTCGCTGCCATTCCGTAATCGTGGCAACGACGGTGGCGCGTTAACACGAGCGTGATAATGATTGTTACCGTATAGCACAATGTATCTCGTTATAAGCCAAGTAGAGTGCAGCGATGGTCGGTCGGTTGGTTGGCTCGTTGGCTGGCTGAAGCCACTGATCTCGCAGACAATTGCGCGTAATTAACACCGGGGCGCTCCGCTTGTTGCGGGGATAATCTACTACGGAGGAGCGTATCAGTGTCTCGTGCCCCTCCCCCCTCTCTCTCTCTCTCTCTCTCTCTCTCTCTCTCTCTCTCTCTTCCTTTCTCTCTGTCTCTTGTGTGCAGATACTATCGCGGAAATTGCTCTTACCGTTCCTCCGTCTGCTAATCCAATTCCTGTGTAGCCTGCGAGCTCACTGTCACTATGACTGGACGTGACGGTTTACTTTCAGTTAAAGCACGAGATAGACGTTTAACGACAGCATGCCCCAACGTCCGTTTTCACTTGTGTGTACACCGTGCTCATGCAATTTTTCGCGTATCGCCGTCGAACCTACGGTTTCCGAATTTTTTTCATTTCGTTTTCGGATCGTATCCTAAAGCCACACGGACTCCCGTAGATTTCGGACTAAGCTTTGGGGATTCTCTTTTACTATCGAAGTTGATTCAAGAAGAAATTAAAGAAATTTTGCTTTCATGAAAAGAAAGATTATATTTCGATTTCGAAATACAGTTAAAATTAGCGATAGAAAGATTTAAGCGCCTTCTCGAACAATGCTAAATAAATATATAAATAATTTTTATGTTATAATAATAATAAATTTTATGCATTTTCATAACTTTATAAATATTTTTACATACTTTTATCTTTGACTTTTAAATTTATGTTTTATTTATTTATTTATTTATGTCGCATTTATTTATTTAATACTTCGTTACTACTATTTCAGTTCTCATGTATCATTTTCACGATCGACTGTCGGCGTTTCTATTCTAAAAAGCTTTAGAATTTAATGTAGCCGTAAAATGCACGCGAGTAACGCTGCACATATATCAGTGTACTTTCATTGTTGCACAACCTATTGCGGAGTTTATCATTTTCCTTTGACCTAGGCCACTGTGTGTAGATACTATCGGGGAAATTGCTCTCACCGTTCCAGCGGCAACTAATTCAATTTCCACGCTGCATAACGTCTATAGGCGGGTGTTGTATAGACCGCTATATAACCATACACTATGACTAAATGACTGACATTCGATAAGACGTTAAGTTACGCCCGAGACAGATAATTAAATAAGAGGCAAATATGACTTCGGGTCAACATAGTTCAGCTTAAGACAATGAAGATAGATAATCGATTGAATATACCTTTCAGAATAAAGCGATACAAACTTTGTCTCTAACCGCTTGTATGATATTGTACAAGGGGCTTTTCTATTTATAGCTGCGAAAATTTATTATAGCCGAGGATATATTTTTGTATATAGCTGTACCGCAGTCGTTTTATTCATAATTGATAATTTTATTTACCGCTCCTTTAATGAGGAGAGATAAGAAGAAACAGGCTTTTAGTATTCATATATAATTAATTTCTCAGGATATGAGGAAAGTTATTATGCCGCAATGCGGATGAAGCGCACTGAGCAAAGACAAAGAGGACAATATCTATAGTATTATGCTACAGTGACAATCGCCGTAAGGCAATCACAAACGAGCTCGATAGGCTGCATGCGCAGATATATCAGCATCTATTATTTGCAGCGAGATACATTGTTGCACCACGCCCCACGGAGCACGCAGATACTATCGTCGAAATTTCTATTAGCGTTTCTCCGGCTATTAATCCGATTCCGCATCGTTCCCGGTTTATATACATACCATTCTACATTTGTCAGACTCGTTTAGATCGAGACTCCGAGGCGGGACTGACAGATTGCCACGCTGATTTATTTGCGAAACGCGTCTCGTGATGTCATCTGCTAAATTATAATGACGTAACGATACCTCGATACAATCCGAAAAAGTCGTCGGACAAACGGGCGGACATTACGATGCAAATTAGAGGAGACACTATTGCCAGCTAGCGTCGCTGCTGAATTAGGATGATGCGCTGATGTCGCATCAACTCTCTCTCCTATCGCTCCTATCAAGCTGCCCTACCGCGTGGCGTATCAGTGGGTTTCGTGCCCTTCCTCGTGTGTAGATACTATCACGGAAATTGCTCTTACCGTTTCTCCAGCTGCTAATCCAATTCCCATGCAACGTGAGTTTCCTCCTTGTATCAGCAGTAAGTACCGCGCCTCAACCAAGGTTAGACGACTGATCTCAGATAAGAAGCTGATGACCGAGTTAGAACAGGAGTAGTATGATGAGCTGTCGTCTCGTAGAAGTTGCAGATACGTCATATGAGAGATTTTTGCAACCAAGTGTAAATGGATCAATTTTATTTTCTAAACTGGTGAAAAGATTGTTATATAAATTCATTGGAAGAAAATGATATTTTGATTTTTTTCAGGGGATTTGCGAAAAGTCGAATAAATAACTGAAAATTAGAAAATTTGATAGCATCTGTAAATATGTTTAAACAATATACTCGTTTATAATTATTTTATGTAATACTCTTTAATAATAAAAACTATATTTGTTCTTTATACTTGTATATATTTTTTGAAATTTTCATTGTTATGCCATTTAAAAAATATATTAAAAGCAGACGTAATCGACATATTTTATTTTTGTATATAATTGAATTTGAATGCTGTTTCTTGAAATCATCTTTATTATGCCTATCAATATAAATATATTCGCATCTCGGAATGCATTTTAGTTTCCAATGAATACTTTTGTCGCTGAACGAAATATCTTCTTGTGCGAAATACTGTTGCATCAAGATTTATTCTCGCGAAGCACATTCTGCGAATCTTTCTTTATAGAAAAATATTTTTATCGAACGGAATATGAAGATTCATGCATTCTACAGCGTCACCGTTCAAATCCAACGAATTGATCTGCTCGGTTTTATCGTTAAAAACAGCAACGTGTTGCTCTCCGTAAATTTAATAACATTCTTGCCTCGTCCTGAGATGAAAAGACTATTTTATATAGATAGAAAATTATCTTCTCTCGCAGTGTGCTGAAACTTTCATATACAATAAGCGCCAATCATGGCGGATCAATATTGCGCGAACCTTTCAGTACGGAACATTATCGCCTGTAGAACAAAATCTTGCCTCGATGGATATTCGAGAAGGATCGGTCTTCTTGAGTTTACCCACATAATAGCGTTCCTTCGCAAGGTATCTAATTTCCGTCGTCACATGCAAGACGCCATTTCTTTACTTTGTATACGTAGTCTTTACATTAGAACGATCTTTTACACTACCTTTATACCACCTCTCTCCTTCATTTGTTTAATCACGATACGTTACCCTCAAGATACATGCACTTACCTTGCGATTTTCGCCTTTCCATTTTGCAAGGTTTACAACATTTTCGACCTCGGGATATTTAATCTTTTTTAATTGAGGTCTACACGCGACCATAATCCAAGACACGTTTTGAGATAATTTTATAACATTAAATAGAGAAGTGAATTAAAATTAACAAATTCCGCATGTTCTACGAAGTAATATAATTTTATTGGTTTAGCAATGGAAATATCAGATGCATGAATACATCAGTAGATTTGAAGATTTCAGTCGCACCGATTGCAACTCTCTTACTTTAGGCAGGAGTCCCGATAGGCAACGTGCGTCAGGATTGCGAGGAAACTCGAGGTGAAGGTCTAGGGTACGTTGGTTTGTGGCTATGAACTCGGACTTATAATAGATGCACATGGCGTATTGCCAAAGGCGAGGCGCCACAATATTGCCGCTTAGTCACCTCGGACCAGACTCCGCTTTGTCCGCTACGCTATCGCGCGCCTCGACGACGATGCAATAAATACCAGAAACCGCCATGGAAAATCTGAATATTTATGAGAGAATTCGGTAGGCCGTAAAGAGTACTTTCTATGTTCTTCGTTACTCCTTTCTCACAGAAAGTGAGAAGTCTGTGAAGAGATAAATAAATTATCTTGTCGCGCGCGCCTTCGTTAGGTATTAACTTCCAGTTTGGTTTTATTTATCTCATAGAGACAAGGAGATTTACAGCTCTAACATTGTTAACAACAAAGAGATAGGTAAAATAATATAACGTTATAAAAAAGAAAACATAAAGAACAACAAAATCGTTTGACTATCTCTACAGTGTAATAATTTTTATTAATTATTATAACAATTTTAAATAATTTATCAAAAATTAAGTTTTTTAATATTATTATTATAAAAATATTTAAATATTTTACAATATAATGACATAGTTTTGTAGTCTTTATTAATAATGATGGCTAATGATTTTCTGAAAGTATATTTTTACAACATTCGTTTGCGTTGTAAGGATCTTCATGATAGGCTGGACAAGCACGGAAACTTACACGTTAAACTGTGATACAAACTGTATATAAGCTGCTTATAAGATTCATCGTATACGCTGTTCCAATATCGTGCGGCTAAGTCTCTTAGCGTAGTTTGCAACTACCTCACTCCAATGAAACTTCTGTGTATGAAAGTCTTATATATTACTATCTGCTCTTCCTTGTCTTTTCATTTAAAACACACACATTTGAGTTAAAGCAGCTTTATATAAATATAAGAAACAAACTAAAGAAAGATAATGAAAATTATATTGTCCGATAACATCTTTTTACAATCAAATTTCTCTATTTAAAAATTTTATATAGTTTAATATTTCCGATGGAGCTCAAATATATTGAATAGTTAAATCCCAAATAACAAAAAGCTAAATTTAAGATTCATCTTGTAGAGAAAAGCCAAAATAGTTTTCATTGCAATACAAGAATCTACTTTTGTTAAGAGAGAAATCAGTAAACTGAGTGATATTTTATTACTCTTGTTATAATTGGAAACATTTTAAGATGTTGTAATCTTTCAAACTCTCCGTTTATCTTACTAGACCCATCTTGAATTACTTTGTTCAGCGAATGAAAGCATTTCTCTCATCAGGTAAAATTTTAAGAAAAGCTAAAACTGTATCACAAAGTCACTCTTCAAAATCCTGATTAAATATTCTTTCTAAAAATACTTTTCTCTCTTCTTGATTTCGCATTCGTCATTTATGCGTATACATTTTGCAAATGATTTGATTTATGCCCGGTAACAATCGTACAAGAGAGATGCAAAGAGAAAAATAAATAGAACGAAATCTCTCGCGATGAATTACAAGTCAAACAACTAATTGCCAAATGGTCCACAAGTTGTGCATACAGCCAGAAGAATATCGGACGGCGCCAGACAATTAGCTTAGTAAATTCCACGAAGAAGTTCTTCGCCAGGACACACGGACGCGAGGAACGGCGAGGAAAGATCGAGAACGAGAGAGCGGAGACGACGCTGGCATGGCCGAGTTAACTTTAATTGCCCGGTTGGCCACATAATAAATGACACTGCAGATGCCGCGGCGAGAAATTATTTCGACCTCGGCCTCTTCGTCCCGACGGTTTGGGGCGCGAAAGATCTTCGGGCCCCGCGCTATCGACGGACCCGCCAATTAGTTTCCGTCCAGGTGAACAATCCGTCATCCCCGTCTGCATCATTCCCGACGAAAGTTGGAACAACTTCTTCTGGCGCGATTTATCACGGGAATAAAATGGAGAATCTATAATGAGAGTCACGAAGTGACGTCTAAGTAAAGTTAGTCTCAGCCCGCATTTCAGCGAAAGCCACGCTGCAAAAGCAGAATCTCCGAGAGGGATAGATAAGAGAATTCTTATCTCTTCTCCAGTGAACCAAACGAAGCATCAATATCGCTTATACGAGACGACATACGAAAAAAAAAAAAAAAAAGAAAAAATATACCCCACCTTAATTTCAGGGCTAAAAAAATCAAGGCTACGAAAACTCATCGTCGCGCAGACGAAGTATTGGTTGCACTCCAGTTTTTACGTCCAACGTCAGCTGCTCGTCTCGTTTTTTCTCTTACTCTATCCTTTCGCGGAATTATTATAACTCCGCCTAGGGCGGTCTGTTCCCCGCTGAAACACGCCGGAACCAGTCAGAATCGAAGGATGTTATTTCGCGACTCTTGTTAGAGAGTGTCTAGAATTAAGTTCTCGGATTCTCCATTTCCGGCCGGAGCTTCCAGCGCTCGCTTCTTTCTCATTTTTCATTTATTTTCCTTATTCGTCGTAATCTTATTTACGACAGAGCGAAATCGTGTCTTCGTCACTTACCGGTGCGTCAGCGCGCGCTTCCTGTGGTACTTTGCGAATTATTGCACTCAACTTGAAAAACTCGTCGCGCGTAAAGGCCGATTTTCTTTTCTGACTCTTTTTACGACATACAAATTCACTCGTATAATTATATTTCATACGTCATCTCGCGGGCCGGGTGGTAAAACAAAAGAGAGTAGTATTTACATTAAAAAATGTGCAAAATAAGTTTGCTTAACTGCAAACTTTTCGTTATATACATCTATCTGCACGTAAGAGAAACTATACGGATTATTCACCGTTTAAAGCGAGACTTGGTATTTGTATATGAAGAGCAATTTATAATTAAAACTTTCAAGTTACCACACTGCGAACTAATTAAATCGCAAAATATTATCGCGCATCTTTTTGCATTAGTCGAACTTCGTAATCCTGCTTCAAGCCTTACACAGCGACACTTGACGCCTGTTTACGTAAGCTGGCACGATTATAAAATTTTCCAAGCACACACCGTGTCTCCCCGTTTTTCTCCCACTAAAATTTTTAATTCCGGCTGCATACGAAGTATTATTTAGCGCATCACACGTATTTAAACCAATATTAAATGACTCCTTGCATCTCTATGTACGCGGAGATTTTATTGTATCAAATTACTGTCTTTCTTTCATATTTTTTTTTACGTAACCGGAATACATGCGTGCGTGCGTGCATGCGTGCGTGCGTGCGTGCGTGCGTGCATGCGTATGCCGAGATAAATCTGGTTTGCCAACAAGACTATCCCGCTCGTTATATCGATTTTTTCACACTGATTTCAGACGAATGCACGCGAGAACGGCTGTGAGAACACTGTGCATTTCAGCGTTCTGAATAATTACGTTTTCATTGAACTCAATAATTCCTCATTAGCATGAACGTTATTAGGGATGCTTTATGCCGGACATAATTCGCATCATGGGTGATGTAGTATTCACACCGCGCGTTTATCGCATATAATGTATGTGTATATATATACATGTACGTTTAGCTATATGTATAATCAATCTGATTGTGCAAGAATTGTAATACACTTTACAATGTATTACATATGTCAATGTAATACTCTAATTAGTAATTATGACAATTATTTTTTGTGTGTAAGGTACAACAAATTATCATACGTAAACTAAATTCGAATATATAATGATATTGTACAAACGAAATTCTATATTGCTCAATTAGAAATTATCTATTATTACGAATTACTTATTTTCTTTTATAATAAAATCCATCACCATAGTACCAGAGTGCCAGCATTTTATCTTCAAGCGATTCAGTTCCAACTTCCACCGTTCATAATTGCACGCTTTATCGTCGATAATTTTTTACATTCACCTTATCTATCTTTCTCTAAATGATTAAGAACAAAGGGCACGACTCAGCTTTTTCCGGCATTCATCGGTTCGGCATCATCCCATTTTCCTTCGTCACGGATGCAAGTAAGACCCTAACTTCTCTTTCTCATTCTCTTCTCTTTTGCGCTCCGCTTTTACGTGTCGGCCTTTTTCCTTATCCCGCTCTTGGAACAAGGGACGCTTAAAGCACTTTCACAGGGAGACGACTAATTAGAGCGATTTAGCGTCCGTCGACGGCGTTTATTTGGAATGCAAATGCCATCGTGGGACCGACCGACCGTCCTCCTCCTCCTGCGTTTTTCCGCTCTTTCTGCTCTCTCGTGTCGTATCGTCGACTGATAAATGCCCGGAGAATTTTATCGCGACGCCGCTTACCGCGCCTTGTCCAAGAATGAAAATTGAAAGGGTCGAGAGAGCACGCCATTTGTACTTAGCGATTGTCTCATATCTCTCTGTTCGTACGCTGCCTTACAAGTGCTAAAATGAAAGATCGATGAATGAAATTATTTTGTTACAAAGGAATTATTCGTCTTTATAATCGTTGGCATAAAACTTTTGTTCTGTCGATATAGAATTTTTGTTATCTTTTTCTTAAATAATTATATAGAATATTTTATAATAACACCTAACAACTTCTAAAAATTTATTGACTAATTTAAGGCAAAGTTTTTTGCAGTAAAATTCTAATTCTAAAGCTCGAATTTTTCTGTGTGTACTTTCTTAATTTTTATCATTAATTATCTTACTGATTAAATTTTTAATTTTGTAAATATTTGAAAGTAAGCTTTTACAATTGAGAAAATAATACTTATGATAAAATTTTATTATTAATTTAATTTCTTTTTTCTATATTTTCAAATTTATTTCAAGAGAAACTTAATATATCGAATTTTTGAACAACTATTCTATCTTTCAGTCCCAATTTAAAAAAGTAAAAATAAGATCAAAGAAAAAAATTTATTTTTTTTAATTCTCCGCGTTTTTCTTGGAGATTAAATTAAATGCCATCTCGATAATAAACCATGTGCATCAGTCACGAATCAAAAGATAAAATTAAAATAGTCATAATTTAATTACATTTAAGTCGATTATAGCGTGTTTCTAAAATACACTCGAAGAGTATAAACGATAATACAATCTCGTGTAACCATAAAATTCTGTGCGTATAATTACGCTTACTATTTTTCTATCCGTTCGCAAATAGTCGCTCATCATATCATTTTGTTCTATTTAACAGGGAATATTACTTTCGTTCGTAATTACAGCGACAAAAACAACGTGGATATTTCGTGAATTTTTGTGTTAAACGTATATTGTAAAATATAATGTTCATGAATGAATATTATATATTTATTCGAATTTAACATCGCATAAAAATTTTAATTGATGTTGTGACTTTCACTGTATTATTTTATTGCATTTCCATTGAAATTTCATTCTGTATCATTATAAGTGAATTATTAATATAATAACGAAATAAAAATTAGAACGAAAATATTTGTTAATAATTAAAATTATTATTTATCATCATTTTTATTTTTAGACCTTTAAATTTTTCGAATTAAATGTTTTAAAACAAATTTTATTATAACTTTTAATTCTAACTATTCAAGTTAATTAGAGAAGTATACTTACATGTATACTTTTCTCTTACTTATATTTAAATGTATAATAATGAACAAATCGTAAACATCTTAATTTGCAATGATGTTTTCATTTTCATTACAGAAAATATGTGTCTTCCAAAAATCTCTTGAGGATCTCTCCTCGCGGATGGCCGCGGCTGAGGCGATCCAAAGCGGCTGGCAGAATCCAAATGATGCTAACGAAGCGACAGAACTGCTCGAGCAGTTGCAGAAATTCGGCGAACGACTGGTACCTATCCAGAGGAACATCGAGGACGCGAACGACCAGGCGAGTGTCTTCGCATCGAGCAGCGTCATCGTTTCTCATGCTTTACTGGCGAAACTCGAAGATCTGAACACCAGGTATGGACTTGACGACCGCATAAAAATTTATCATGCGATTTCTAACCTTCTAGACAAAACTCGTACATCAGCAATGTATGCACATGATGTCACGGAAACCATAGAATTTAATGATGAGATCCTTTGGACAATCTGGAATCGAGATTTCTCAGACTTTACGGGGTGCTATTTGAATGATAACAACAAATACTGTGAAAATATTCACGCGGAATATCCTGTTTACGATCAATCCCAAGGATTTGGGACGTTTTCTTTTCTGCATCGTTCTATGCGAAGCACCGGTATCGGGATGGGAATTTAAAATTCGTCCGACACTGCGGAACTTATTTTTACAGTGTATCTCGCGACGGACTTTGAATTCGAGACGCAACGACGGTAACTTTTTCATGTGTTTTCGCAGGTGGAAGGTGCTGCAAGTCGCGGTTGACGAGCGTTACAAGTTGCTAAGCGGATTCGGGAAGGATGGCAGCACTCCGGGTAGTCAGGCTTTCCTCGCGAGCAGCGTAGAACCACCATGGGAGAGAGCCCTCACACCCGCCAAAGTGCCTTACTATATCAAGTAATCGATCTTCCTTGCACCATCCGCACAGTCGCCTCGAGTTTCTCAAACCGTACGGCACGGTTATTCCTGAGACGATCGAGACCTTTTACTCACGCGTCTTCTACTCTTCTATAAAAAAAAAAAAAAAAATTGCATTCAAATCTGAACAAATCTAACAAATTCGAATATTGAAGAAGCTTACACAATAAATATAATTACGTGTAATATAAAAGATAAAACTGCGTCAAATATATTTCAAAATTTTTTTTTAATTCGAATATATTGAAACGTATAGAAGACTGGTTTGTCTTATTTGTGCACTCTTATTTGTTTATACACATAGCATAAATTTAAATAAAAATCTGTTCCAGCCATCAATTGGAGACTACACACTGGGATCATCCGAAAATGATAGAACTGATGTCTTCGCTCGCGGATCTAAACGAAGTTCGTTTTTCCGCGTATCGAACTGCTATGAAACTGCGTACTGTTCAAAAGCGGTTGTGCCGTGAGTGTTCTCGCATTCCTGTAATCAATTACTTATTTTACCGCGACTTGATTATTGTCATTTGAACATTGCAACAAACTCGATAAAACTTTTTATTGATCTTCATCTCCTATTATTTCCTAACGCCGATTTTATTTTAAAAAATAAAAATTCACGGAATAAATAACTGTTCTATATTCACATATTTTATTTGTTATTTTTAGTGGACATGTTGAGCCTTTCCACCGCGTTGGAACAGTTTGATTCACACGGGCTTCGGGCACAGAATGATAAACTGATCGACATCCCCGATATGGTAACAGTACTGACATCTCTGTACGAAGTAATCGCAGCAGACAACCCAGCGCAGGTGTCCGTACCGCTATGCATTGACCTAGCCATCAACTGGTTGCTCAATGTATATGATAGGTACATCAAGTGAATATTTTCTATAACTATTAATACATCGATGTGTGTTGTTATTATTTATATTTGATTCATACCCAGTACATATTTTTCATACTTTTTAACTTAGTTTTTAACTTGGTACAAAAGTTAATACAAAACTATTTAGGTTTTAAATCGTTTTAACATACTTAAAGCATGCTTATTGTTATCATCATAATAAAGTTATAATTTTTTTACTATAAATTTTCAGCCAACGAACCGGCCAAATCCGCGTTCTTTCATTCAAAGTCGGTCTGGTTTTATTATGCAAAGGGCATTTGGAAGAGAAATATAGATGTGAGTAATATACGAAGAAATTTTTTTTCTGATAAATTAGTTAAGTATATTTAAGATACATCTAATGGAGGATCTTTGTATTATTTACAGATCTGTTTCGCTTAATTGCCGATCCCAATAGACTGGTGGATCAACGAAAATTAGGGCTTTTATTACACGATTGCATACAAGTGCCGAGACAGTTGGGCGAAGTTGCAGCATTTGGTGGCTCGAACATTGAGCCCAGTGTTCGAAGCTGTTTCGAAAAGGCAGGAAAAGATAAGAACGAGATAGAGGCCGTTCACTTTTTGAGTTGGCTGCAGCAGGAGCCTCAGAGTATGGTCTGGCTGCCGGTATTGCATAGATTATCCGCAGCGGAAACCGCCAAACATCAAGCCAAATGCAACATATGCAAGGAATATCCTATTATAGGATTCAGGTGAGATAATTCAAAATTGTATTGTTTATTATCAGAGAAATTGATACATATGCATATATTATAAAAGATCATTAAAGAATGTGTCGACATAAAAACAATATTTGTATTTCAGATATCGTTGCTTGAAGTGCTTCAACTTCGACATGTGTCAGAACTGTTTCTTCTCAGGACGCAAAGCAAAGAATCATAAACTGACGCATCCGATGCAAGAATATTGCACGGCGGTAAGACATATATTCTTATTTTGTTAAATATTATCAAAAATTTTTATTAACAACTTTTATACGTGAAACGACGTGTTTATTATTTCACAGACAACTTCTGGTGAAGACGTGCGCGACTTTACGCGAGCGTTGCGCAACAAATTCAAATCCAAACGATACTTTAAGAAACATCCTAGAGTTGGCTATTTGCCTGTGCAAACTGTCTTGGAAGGAGACGCATTAGAAAGCCCGGCGCCATCGCCCCAGCATAGCTCGCTGAGCCAAGATATGCACTCCCGTTTAGAAATGTACGCTTCTCGGCTCGCCGAGGTCGAACTATCGCGTACAAGAAGTAACTCCACGCCGGACAGTGACGACGAACATCAACTGATAGCACACTACTGTCAGAGTCTGAACGGTGGTGATAACATTAACGTACCTAGAAGTCCGGTTCAAGTCATGGCTGCGATCGACGCTGAACAGAGGGAGGAACTCGAGGCCATGATACGTGAATTGGAAGAGGAGAATGCCACTTTGCAAGCGGAGTACGAAAGATTACGCTCGAAGCAGACTCCAGGTTCAACACCGGAGGACGGTCACAGTACTAGGCAACCTGATTGCGATATGATTGCAGAAGCCAAATTATTGAGGCAGCACAAAGGAAGATTAGAAGCACGCATGCAATTACTCGAGGACCACAATCGCCAATTGGAGGCGCAACTGCAGAGACTTAGACAGCTTCTAGACGAGGTACATCAAAAAATGTGGCATTTTAAATATTTGCTCTTTTATTTCTAATAATTCGAAGAAGGACGAAAAGTAAAAAATTATTAAATTTTGATGATAAAATTTAGATTATTTTTACTACTTTTAGCCAAATGCTTCCTCGCCATCGAAGACCGGAACTTTACAAACACGAAGTGTGACGGCGTCACAATTGGCAACTGACTCTCCGGCAAAAATGAATGGCCATTATCACGATTCTCCAGGTATTGAAATTTAACAAATAGCTTTAAATTTAATAGAGAATTAAATTTTGACTATAACTTTCGGGGAATAAACGAATGATAATATCCGAAATAATCGAGCTATCTCAATTAGGAATCACTATTAATGCATTCAGTCAATCGGAGAGTAATAATCATCACACTTGTAACATATGCAATAATCCAATCTAATGCCTTTCTATCGATATTACACTAACTGCATAATGATACACAGTAGGGATTCGATGATTTCAATTATGTATATTCATATAAAATAATGATAAATTTTAGTCACTTAAATTGCTTTCTACAAACTAAAATCAACTCAACCTCTCTTTTTTATGACAAAATTTAATAAATTAATAAAATTATAGAATATATTAGCTACTTCATAAAACTTAATCATTCAAGATATTAACAAGTTAGAACATTGCAAATTTTTTATACTTTATTATTATCTATAGATCTGTTTATAAAGAATCCCTATTGTGTTACATACTTGTGTATAAATTTAATCAAATACCATGAAATTAGATAAGCTTATTGCTATTGGGTATACGAACATAGGTGGAGGAAACTCAAACGAAGGCAGAGTCAGCAGTTTAGAGAGGCCACCGCCACCTCCACATTCTCACAGCGTTACTCACAATGTGGGCAATCTATTGCACATGGCAGGTTTGTTCAGTCTATGTGAATTTAATTGTGTGTCAATCATGTAGTATTCAACCCAACTTCCATGATGCACGTGACATTTCTGCTTGACATAACAAAAATAACTTTGCCTTCCTGTTTTCACGCTACAGAATGGATGTAAGGTGAGATTATCGTGCTTCTCCATAGGAAATGAAAATCGTCCAAATACATCAATAGTTATTAAATTATGCAACAGATGACATTGTCAGCAATGATTTTATATTAATGCGAGAATCTTTAGCATTGATCACATATTTATATGTTCAAACTCTTTTCGACTTGTCCACGCTTGTTTTTTTCTTTCTGTACATATAGCAATGTGTGCACGCTAAGTCTAATTAGGTATAAGTTTAACAGCATATGAATTCTGGACTTTGAGAGCAATGGTCAATGCGAAAAACAGACGGAATTGTAAATATCCTTTCTCTTTATTTCAGGAGATTTAGGAAAAGCTGTGGGCGAGTTAGTGACAGTCATGACAGAAGACACATCAAAGACGAATGGCCAACGAGCGCCGCCACCGGCATTCAAATAACGATTATATCGCAACGTTCGTCCGGATAGAAGCTGCAAGTTGACTAGATCGATGCTAGATCCACGACATTCATATTGCAAATGTTTAATCGTAATTATTGACCAATAACAAGTCTGGTTCTAAACGCATATCAGAGACGAATACATGGTATATCTGCCACGCAAATGCAGGGTCAGGGGACTCGCCTCTCATGGTGGTTTTGGGTATTTTATAAGTTTTGATATACATCGTTGTATAGCTGAATTATATCGATAAGACGATTATGGTTTGGCTTTTGGCAGTTCCCTGAGAGTAACTTTACTACATATTGACATGTCATATCATGAAACTAATCGTAATGAGAAATCAATTGTTATGCTTGCTAGCTAAACTATACAAACGAATAAGAGATATAATGAGTATAAAGAATACACGGAAGGAAATATCATTAACAATGCATGCAAAAGCAATGTATCAAATCACATAATCTATTATAGAAGGTAGCTTATATTTACATACCCATTCTGTTCACTGCCACGGGCTCTTCCTCGACGTAACTTACACAGTGTACATTTCAACGATTCTAGACAATGACACATAATGGGAAAATAGACAGAATCCATACCTGACCTTCTTATATTCGGCGCTCTTGAATTTTACATCGATAATCACGAAGCAAAGAGAATCTTTTATAATAAAACAGAGCGATGCGCGCGCACTACGACTTTCAGATTTATTTTTTATCCAGTTACATGATTTTTTTATATTTTCTAAATGAATTTAAAACGGCGATGTCTATTATTTTTAAGTCTGCCGGATGTTATTATATCTAAGAATATATTGATAAGTACCTAATCGATAAACTGTAGGCTGTATTCTGATATGTAATAAAGTTGTCTAGAAAATACATTTACCGCGATATTATTAAAAAGTGAGCTCACCGTGGTTCCGTTATTAAGTCATCGATCTGCTTCCACGAGCAAATGATTTTTGAATGAATTAAATGTGCAACATATTATTTCTTTCTACACATATCATGTCGACATATTAATAATTGTATCACTTCTGATGAGCTTGCCTGTTTGCAAAATGTAAAAAACATATCTAAGAGAAAATTATCATATTTTACCAATTCGATAAACATTGCGAACGAATATAATGAATTGTTATTCACCGTCGTTAGATCATGAGAAGATTGATTTCACTTGGCAAAGTGTAAAGCGATCGAATATGTTTCCAATCTCCGTCTGTAGTTTGTTGAAAGATTGTTGGTTTTGCGATTTCATACATTAAAATATAACGCATTAAAATTTAGAGGATTAGGCATATAAAAATAAAGTTATATACTGCGTACAACATCAAACAGGTAACTACGTTACTTGTAATATATTGTAATATGACTGAAATGATATGGGACAAAATGCTTAAATAAAAATAATATGAATATAGATCGGCTTCTTGTATGTTTTTTCTCCCAAATATATACAATTGCTCTTAAGGAAGTATTAATATAATAAACCCGAAATATTTGTTATCGAAATATAAATTAATTTAATAAGAAATCAATTATCACTCGCATAATGACTTCTGTATCATATGTTCAAAAAGTCAAAAATTAGAGAATTAGAAGAATATATTCCTAAAATTCTATTCTAAAAAAATTATCATTTTTGTGCTTCGAAAGATCTTGACACATATGTTTTTTATTTGCTATAACAATTAATAATAATAATAAGTAAAATTATAACAACCAATAATAATTAAATAGTTTAAAAAATTTTTTTTAAATTATATTGCTAGATATATCAAGATATTTGAATTGATATTGAATTTTATATTTACAAATGCCATAAATATTTAAAATAATATAAATATTTAAAAAGATTTATATTTTTAATTAATAAAATATATAATAGAATAAAATCATATCGATTACATAATAAATATTTGTATTTAGAAATTTATTATATTAAATATAAAAAATGTTATGAACTGAATATAGGTCAGCATGAAAACTAAACTCTCGGGCAATCAGAACATCTCCACAGCAAGGACGTTACCTGAACTGATATCCAATCAATCCGGTTTTAATCATTCCTCAAAGGAAATTGTAAGTGAACCGGTAAGCAAAAAGAGGTGCATGACGAACGCGGACTTGACTCAATTTCAGCGTGTGTAACAGTTTTATTCGCCAGATTTATTTAAGACAAACACTTATTTTATTTCAAACCACTCGTACTCATACACATTCGTAAAGATTAACTTCTTCTGCCAAAGTTTTATATATAATATATATATTATATATATATATATATATATATAATATATATAATATATATAATATATATAATATATATAATATATATAATATATATAATATATATAATATATATAATATATATTATAATAAATAATATACATGAATATAAAAAAAATTATTATTTTGGTAAGCCTAATAAATTTTGTCAATTATTGCGAAATGTTGTACATATATTTACGATTAATCTAATTTATAAATTAATTTAATTTATAAAAGAAAATGTTTAAGTTTTATATAATCTTTTAGAAGCTCTTCTCTATTCTTTTAGAAACAATAAAGTGAATTTCAACACGTCTTGTATCGCATTCCAGTAGTTCGAATTTCATTGATGCTGTCAGCAGTTTAACGCGATGGTCTTAAAAGAACTTTAAAATTTTATCTGTAATTTTTGCTTGCAGCAGGGCAATGCAGTGCCATCTCAAATACAAAGAATAATTATATGAATATAATATAATATGAGATATTTTTTCAATCACAATGACGTTAAATAGTGTTTCGATGCAATTTTAATTTTATTATTTCATATCAAATGCATGCGTTGAATGTCACTTCGTTCACATCACTTATTCGACTGGAAAATTCCGTAAAAAAACGATTCAAGCCTTTGCTCTTCCTTGCGTGTGACTATCACAAATCGCGTGAATACATATACGATATGCATGTAGACGCAACTCATATGCCTGCAAGAAATACTTACAGAGTTTCAATATTCTTACTGCTTGCTCACAACGTGACCACAACCTTGGTACATCGTATCGCTTACACATTGTTTCAACAGTATAATGCACGAGGGTCGAATTAATCTGCATTTTGCAAATATCGGAGACAAGATACGCATCTCTTTACACTGTGAGATACAAAACTGTCGCAATATTCTCTACTAAGTATTTCATACGTATTTGAGATTGTGCGACACGAAATTGTAATTATAGATTTTTTATCTCTTATCACAGAGTATATCTATTTTATCGATTATAATAATATATAAAATATTATAATGTATAATAATATATAAAATTGATATTATATGTAAAATTTTATTACATTGTATATAAATTTTTTTATAGAAATGCAGATAAATATATTAATAATCTTCCTATAAACAATTCTATAAATAAATAAATTTCATTTCTGACGGTGAAAATATAATGTTCTATAGAAGCCGTATCTCGAGAGAGATATGTATATCCGTTAAAGTTCTAATGCAGGCGATTGAATCATCAATACGTGACATACGTATCAATGTATATAAATTTAGTGCATACTGTCTGAAGGCCGATCACAATTGATTTCAAATATGGCACGTTATTCAATATTAAGTCAAATGATCAAGCACAACAGCCGTGTAATCAACATCCAATATAACACATAATAATATTGCATGTGCTTTTCTTTCTATAAAAAAAAATATCCATAAAACCAATGTAGTTTACGTATTTATCTTGTAAGTGAATAATAATGAAATATAGAAAAAAAATTCTTTAAAAATAATATTTTAAATTTACAAAAAATATATATTTATAAAACATATGTTAAAATTACATCAAAATAATATTTCAAACTAAATTACGAAATATTTTAAATAAGACATGGAAAAATTTTTTAAATCTGACTGAAACGCGTGTCTTCTAATATTTCTCTTATGTCGTGCACAGATCGCAATTAAATGGTATGTTTTGAACGAAGCGTGAAAAGATGCAAACGCAAGAATATATGATATCGGAAAGCGAGCACAGATTTCTCTGGTTGGTTTTACACGTATACACAAGAGGAAGTTGTTATTAAGTAAATTCTTAGGATTCCTTTCGGTATGGCGCTGCTTTTCTCACGGAGCACTGAACGTCCTTAGAGAAACTGGTAGAAATGCAAATAGACTAGAGTGCGGTCGTAAAATGTGCAGAAGTTTAGCAAGTGTAACGTGCAATTTTTTAGAAGAAATGAAAATGGTAAACATGTCTCTTCGAATTTCGATATCCTTGAATTGAATTTACAGAGATCCAAATTGAGACATTCATTTAATCAATAAACTAATCTATCAATTCTCAAAATATAAAATATCGTCTTGCAAAATCAAATTTGCAATGTTGACGTCAACGAAAGCAAATTCATTGTATTTTCAACGTTTTCGATATTCTCGAATCGTGTAATACATATTTGAGATAGTGTCCTTTGACCCATAAAAACTATTTTTGAAATATTACTTTTGTAACTTGTTGATTATAAATTGTGAATTATAATACAGATACAGAATTATAAATTGCGCTCTTTCTGATGTGCTTTATTCCTCATTTTATGCTTTTGACATCTAATTCGCCAAATTTATAATATCTTATTTATTTTGTAATATAAACTCACAATATGAATTGTCAGTATAATGTCAGTTTTCTTTCCAGAACGAGTTCCCATGGAGCAGCAACAATAAGGACCAGCCGGATGAAGGCATACGGAGAAATCTATATAGCCTATATCCATCGAAGGTTCCATGACCCAACGGGTATTTTTTTTTTTTTTTATTCCATGTAGGAAGCCTGCACGAAGCCTCAGAGAAGGTCGTTTGTTCGAGGCCGTAGCCGAAGTCGAAGGAGATGCGCGCGAGAGTCCCAACAAAATCAAGGCCGCCGAAATTCAGATAAAAATCACATTTCACAAAAGATACTTTTTAATTTTGTTTTTAAAATAAAGTAGAACCAAATTGAACCAAATAAAAAATTTGACTTAAAAGTGATACTCTAACATTAATAATGTCAAAGTACATATTCTCAATACAATAAAAGATAGAAATAAAAAGTATTGAATCTATTTTTATGCAGAAAAATCTTATTATATTATTCGAATATTTTAATTCTTCAGATTTTATTTAATTTTTGTTAGAAATATTTTTAAACAAATTATATAACAGTTATGAAATTAAATGCAAGTAAAAAAATTAATGCGTAATTATGAGAACTAAGGATTAAGGACTTTGAATTCTTAGACGGTATCAGGTCAGTTCGTGGAACCGATCCTGACGTCATCTCCAGTTTAGGGAAAAAAAGTGCAAGCGAAAGGTGATCTAAACTTTCGGTTAGATACATTAACGTAACGAAATTTCTGCATCGGGACTGCGATGTTTTTTTATCGTTTAAAGTATTTATCACGCCAATTTAATTTTTTTTTTAACAAAGTCAATTTTAAAAATATGTGCAAGTTCAAGATATCACGCCGAATACTCCGAAAGATATTCGAAGTATCTTTGATGCAACAAGATGATAACGTAATATTATCTTATCTTATCTTAGTTTAAAGAATCGCGCAATTTAACGGAAACGTCGCTCTCCTCCGCGCCTCCAGAAATCCGCTCTTCGTCTGACGTCATCTCCGGAACGATTTGGAGAACGGAGGTCACGTGTCGCGAACGCGCCGTCGGACGAAAGCTCAATACTGACGCGGCTGGCCAATCGCTAAGCGCGTCGCAGGAACTCCGGCGGAACGTGTTGTCGTCGTCGTCTCGTCGCCGGCTCCCGCCAGTTGAGTCGCGTCCGCTGAGGTGTGAACGTGGTTTCTTCGTGTAGCCGATTAACCCCTCGGATTCCCACCATATCGTAGACGTGACTTTTTCCTGAAAAAAAAAAAAAAAATGGCCTGTAACAGAGCTGCCAAATCCGGATTCGCTGCGGAAGCGCAAAGAAAGGTGAGAAACTTTCCTCATCTGGCGTAACACACAATCGCTGGCATTCCTGCCACCCTGACCTAGTCAACAGTTACCCTCCGCTATCCCCCTCCCCCTCCCCGTCACTCTCAACGCGGGATACGTGGACTCGACCTACTGAGGGTGCATTTCCGCGCAAACGTTACGCGAATTGGTGAACGCGCGTCTACAGTGGCATCGTCTGCCCGGGATAACCGGGTCAAGTCGGGATAAATGTGACAGATCCCTCTCTGATAAAGTTAATTATTATCATAAAATTGTTAACAATAATGTCCGCATTTTTTTATATCGATGAATTAATAAATGTCTGATTGCATCGATCGTATTAAACCCTCGCTGATACAATTATTTTCACTGACCTATTTCGAGGTAATTCTGGGCTGGGATGAAAGTTTGAGGTGAGTTAAAGATGATAGAGGATAGAGGAGTTGCGCAGTTATAGAAATACGACGTATCGTTGAAGTCATCCGCGTTAATCGCCTCCAATATAAAATTTATTACGGTAAATCGATGTCACTTAAATGTATATTTATGATTCTTTTTAATTACGATGGTTATCATAATTTTAAATAACGGAATGATGGTTTTTATATCGATTTTAATAATCAGTTTTTATCGAAAGATAATTATCAGTTAATTAGAATTATCAAAACGAAATGAATCTCGAAGACTTTTCTACTCAAATATGAAATCTCATCTATATTTTTATAACATTGTGCTTTATTATTCACAGCTATTTGTTAAAAATGTCATTTTTAGCAGTAATATCTCGTGTTGTTTTCGTGATCATAATTTTCTTACTGTATAGTTACTATAAACAAAAAAATTACAAAGTACACGTATCACACAACGTGCAAATGCGACAGTAAATAACGAAGCTGACTATCATTATATCCTTGCATTGGTTCACGTAGCTCGTGTTTACATTATCCAACTGCTTACCGATAACGTACGTCGTCAACTCACATGAATTATAAAATAAAACAGTGAAAAGCACACATTTAGATTTTTAAACAATTATCGCACAATTAATTATTATTATTAATAATAATAACATTAATATTATTAATATTATTGTTCATACATGTTTGACTTAGCTGCTTAGTTCTTTCATTTTAATTGTACGATTTTGACACGCGTGGCTATTTTTCGATGACGTCGAGTATCGTGACACAATAAGAAATAGGAAACGCGCGCAACAGTTGGCAAAAATTCGCGACATGGTACCCAGCCTGGCGAACCTTTGTGTTAAGTTCCTCGCAGGCGTGTCGTTTATCTCGCAGCTGTGTTTAAACGTGTGCTTTATACTCGCTCCGAGGTTCTGCGATTCCGAGACGAAACGATTCTCGCCAGCCATAAGTCACTTTATAACACAAACCCATGTATGTAGATACCTAAATCGTATCTATTCAAATGTAAATAGTATCCAGTAAATAGTATCCTTTTAAGTGTGTACAACACGAAGTGTTTTTTAAAGAGACAATTGGCGATAAAGTCTTTTGGAGGGAAATCGTCGAGATTTATCTGCGACATGTCACATAAGAGTTTACTATATACAACAAAAAATAAACTCAACTGTTGCGATAAAATTTAGAAATACATATCAATTTTTTTCATATATAATTATTTAAACTTTAAAAATATGTGTCATTGTCATTTAATTAAGATTCATCAGACAAACGTGTTCAAAATATATATAATATATATATAAATATATATATAAATATATATATAAATATATATAATTTTTCAAAAACATCATTGTTATTTAATCTTCTAAAGGAAATAAAAAAATAAAATTTTCAAGGAAAATTACTATTTTATAAATATTCTTAAATGTTAAAGCAATCTCGAATGTTAAGAATGACATAAGCAGCAAAGAGTGACGTAAATGCTGGATTATGCATTCGTAGATAATTACGATAAGAAATCGTATGCAATTTTGATGCAAATATCTTACGAAAATAAATGAAGATTAAGAATAATGATAATGACATACACAATGCAACAATACTAGAAAAATTTTGTTTGGAAAGGATATTGTATGTACCTCAATATCTCATTATTTTCCGCTAAGGGACAGGATCAATTCTAAACTTTAACCAAAATCGGATATCGGACGCTTTATGCAATTGGTGAGAATGTTAATTAATTTGATGACGAAAAATTATTACAAGTTTTATAAATATAAATATGTCATTACTTGATAAAAATTGCGTTTGCACGCAAAAATTGCACGCGTATATATTTCGAAGAAGCGTAATTTTATCGTTATTCCGGATCACGATGAAATCGATTACCTTTTCTCACCTCAAATATCCCGCGGAGAGTTCAGCGATGCACGCGTTTCATAAGCGGCAACAGCTGCTAGGCGATCGTTTCATTCGAGGGGAATTAAAATGAGATCCAGTTGCCGAAGAAGGGAGCGTCCCTCGCGAAACCCGCTGGCCATGGTACACTTCTTCAGCCGTTTCGGTCTGCCCTTCCTCTCCTCGGTACCTTCTCAAACATTTTTTGTGCGCATTATCGCACTTGAAATTATGCTATTCTGCAACAAGAGCCGAAATAGCATAATTTCGATAATTTTCGTCTTCCTTCGCACGTGACTAATGTTCGATTGCTTTACCCCTCACCCCTCGAGAAAACGTTGCAGAAAATTTATGTACTGTAATTTTATAATGTTAATTTCGCAGTGTTGCGAAGCACAAAATTTATTTTATAATTAATTTTCATGAAAAACTGAAAAAGTTATTCAGCAAATAAATAACTTAAATATTACGTCAATTTTTAAAATTTACATAAATTTTTCTAATTTAGCTTCGAACTAATATATTTATATTTTTATTTTTATTATATTTATATAATTAAAATATGAAATGAATTGTAAAAAGAAATATATTTTCGTGCGCTAAGAAGTTTTTGCTTATCAGTGTTTTGTTCAACGTGAATTATCTTTGTGAAACATATTTTTGTATTGGATATTTTGAGTAATGCGCTCAGAAACACGTGAGCATAATTTTTCTCAAGAAGAGTAGCAGTTTTCGTAATAGTTTAATAATCAGCTGAAAGGATGGAAATACATTGAATGTTACCGCATACATAGCTAATGAATCATTTTTATCAATCGTTTTCCTTCCTCTGAACTACGATTTCCTGAATTCTAATATAAAACTTATGATTCATAAACTTATGAATTTATATATATAATTTTTATTTTATCGTATTATTGTAGTATTTCATTTTAAATACATTAAAAATTTTCTATTTCGAAATTTGCAAATGAACTGAGTTATTCGAATGATACAATTTCCAGAAAATGCTTTTTCTTCTTTTGTAATAAAAAACTAATAATTTTTGACTTCTTATAATTAATGTTAATTAGCAATTAATTGCAATTGTAAATAAATTATCTTATATTTTTAACGAAGAAATGAAGAAGTAGTTGAAAAATACTTTGCGATTCGGACTTAAAGACCGTCGCAAAGTTTGTGAAGAGACTCATTACGAACTAAGATATGCTTATCGCCTGCGGAATGCAGTTCGAGCCAGCTCGTTATACTTCACCGGTACAAAATCATTTGTCTCGGAACATCGCGACATATGCATTAAGATTAACTGTGACGGAGCATATTTTGAGCTGCTAATACGAAAATCTCTTTAAAAAACTTAATTTCAAATTGTTTATATTTCTTCTCCATTTATTCATTAATGTTTTACAAAATAAACATTACAGTTAAATAAATAAATAAATATTGCAATTTTTTATTAAAATTTTATTTAGAAACATAAATTGCTAATTAATATAATCTCATAAAGGGCTAAATCTATGTCAACTACATCTAACATGCAATAAACATGCCACATCATGATTTACATACACACACACACACACACACACACACACACACACACACACACACACACACACACACACACACACATATCGAAAAAGTAAAAAAAATATTTATATTAACGTTGCTATATAATTAATAATTATAAAAAATGTTATTAAATTATAAAATTGTTGTAAATAGTTTCTAATAGCTAAAAGTATAAAAAAAACATTATTAACATAAAACAGGGAAAAATAATTATGAATTTATTTATTTTTTTTTATTTATGATTATCCGCTAATACAACGTTAATCTAAGATAACAGTTATACGCTATGATTCCAAGGTAGCGTTGGATATATCATTATCACTATCAACGCTATAAATTAAAAGTTCTGAGCCATGACTACCTCCCATAATTCTTAGAGTTCAATGTGCCTATCTGTTTGTATAAGCTAATGAAGAAATAAATACATGTATATGATAATCAATGACATCAAGCGTTAATATCACAGACGTTACGATCTTGAGCGCCTATTTTCTTTGAGAAAAAAAAAATTAAATTAAAAAAGCTTTCGTGTATTGACGCGAACATTATCATGATCGTCTCTGTCAGCACTTTTTGAATATCACAGTGTTATGTCGTATATCGTAGTTGAATAAAACAAATACTTCAGCACATTCTGTATTGTAATTTTGCATCGCAGACAAATCTTCAAGTATTTTATAGTATTGCATTACAAATGTTAACAGAACTAAGTATTTATAAATAACATACGGGAAAAGTGGATTTTTTTAAAAATTGTTTATTTATCTTAAAACATAATTTTTTATTCCTTTTATTATTGTTCGGAAGAATATATACATGTAGAAATATCTTCTTCATTTTTCAAATAGATCTTTCTTCTAATTTGTCTATCTTCTTTGTACATATAATTTTTAATTAATTTATTTTTAATTAATTTATTTTTAATTAATTTATTTTTAATTAATTTTTCTCCAGCAACATCGATAGTAAAGTTCTTTCTACGGGTACCATACGATGAATGTATGGTATTATACCCGTATTCTAAAAATAGAGATGCTTCATCCCCGAAGAGGATATCTGTATTAACGGCCGGAAGTAGAATAAAGTGGTTTCCGTTCTAGGAGCGAATAATGGGGAATAAGGATTCTTGCGTGTACCTTATTATTCTTACGCATCTTTCTACGCGGACAGCAAATAAATGATTCGATATATAATCTGATGTTTTCATATAAAACTATGTTAAAATCATAATAAACTTGAAATTAAAATTTTATTGACGCAAAGAGACAAAATGTCAAATTAATTAATTCTTATTTTATTTTAAACGCTTGTAACATAAAAATGTCGTTAACACGCTGATATTTTTCAAGAAAAAAATTTAATTTGATCAAACAATGTACATAAATGAAATAGATATTAATTATATTAATTATATTAATGTTACAAATATAATTCACATTTTAAAAATCAATCAAATGTATTGACTTGATCACATCGAGACATAAATTCATGGAATACGATAATCGCATTTGATATATCATTTGCGGAAGATATTATAACTGATAAAAGCGTTATCGCATTTAATCCGACTTTGAAAACACATTATATATCAGAATGTAATGAGCAAATAAATGAACAAATGTACATTTGCATTTTATTTTTTTTATGTTCTCTTTTCTCCTCGCTTTCTCTTTAAACATCAATATAAATTATTTTATTATTATTTATAGATCGACATTGTGAGCTTGACTTATATATTATGATATACAATTTTTTTAATATATTAGCTTTTATTTCATATATGTAATATAAAAATTTCTACTTAAATATTATTATTTATGCATGAATATTTTACGTATAATCTGATTTGAATTTTATTACGTGTCTCGCTTATAAGAGAATACGCAAGTATTTGCTTAGAAAACGATGTTGGAGGAAGCATTTAATTACAAAGTTAACTCGACTAGAACATTATGAAAACATAATGTAGATCGTGGATTCATCTTACCAGAAAACTTTCACCATATTGTGACTCATCCCAACATAACTTCTTTCTTATGTCATACTCGCGTCGAATATAAGATTTGCAGACGGTTTTATTATCGATATTTCACACATATACTTTATTGGTTAAGTAAATATTTTTCTTTCAAATGAATTACTTGGCCACTCCCATATGTAACAACTTTATGACCACTAATCGTCTGGTATAAAAGAAAAAAAATATTTAATAGTTAATTTTAAATTTGCTGGAATCAGGAGAAAACAAAAATTTAAATAAAAAAATAAGATTTATAAATAATAATTCGTCTGAAAAAATATTGTATATTAAATAAATTATATAAAATTGTTAAATATAATTGTTAATTATGTAAATGTATCTTTAAAAATTATCAAGAAACAATTTTTGCAATAATTAAAGAAAAAAATTATATTTTGGAGAGTCTTATAAAATTATAAATATATTACAAAATACGCACACACATATAATGAAAAACAAATTGCAAAAATAAAATTAGAAGGACTAAATACACTGAGCCACGTAATTGATTATGATATTTCTTTAGATAGCTTGTTATATTGATTTCCAATGCAGAAATTGCCGGTAGATGAGGCAATCGAATATTATTAATGCAATCTCGACGATTCATTCAAAGAATCCGCTTTTCTCTGACATAAACTCGCTTACACTGCGATTGCATAAATAATTTGTATAACATTTTGATGAGAACTGTGAATAAACTATCGAGAACACAGGATGATCGAGTTTTAAAAATCTCATTGTGACCTCGGCAGAAATCCCGTCGTTTCGACCTTGCATTCCTCTCAATTAGCGGCTATGGGTTCCCCATGATTCTTATGAGAACTTGTATAATCAAAACCATGAACCATGAACAAAAATCCCTCTAATTGGAAGTATATTTTATCGTATTTTATATTTGTAAAAATTAATTAAACAAACTATAAATAAAATATATTTATTCTTAACACACACACACACATTTTCATTATTGCATTAGATATATATATATATATATATATTTTATAGAAAAAAAAATTTTATTTAGAATGAAAATATAATAAAAATAAAGAAACATCAAGTAAACTTAATAAACTATACATGTATAAACATTTACTACCTTGAGTTCTAATTCTCGTTCTTCTTATTACTCATTCATGTGCAAAGCGACTGCAGTTTTTTATAACGTGCAAAACCTCAGCGAGATCGTGTTCACGAGTGAATTTAAAGATGACGTTATTCTGTGTTTCGCCATGATGAATATTCCAATATGTATTCAAGTTCTTAAATGTCCACACTGTGTGGAAATATGTACATGCACTCACACACATATAATGTATGCCGAGACGATAATACATTGACAGTTAATCAAATCGAGTTTCGCGTGACTCGCTACCAAATTGTAATGTCAATCGAATTACGTGATTGCATACGAATTACTAAGATTAGATCATATTTTGCGATAATATGGATAATTCCATAATTCATAAATATGAAACGCATCTAATATTGAATACCCTATTCCTATCCTATACCTTGCTTATATGCTAATAAAATCTGTAATAACTTATTAACAAGCAAGTTTGATCATATTTAGAAATTCTTTTTAAGAACAAGAATTAATAAAATAACATTTAGCAATAGATAAATTGTAAAATATATTAACATCTGATGTTTATGTTTAATTTGATATAAATTCAAAATAATTTAAGAAATAATGAACACAGAATATAATTAATATTAAAAAAAAAAATCTAAACATATTTGATTTTTATTTTAAAATAGGAGAAGAATAATTTTCCCTTAATAACGGCAAATTGAATTGCATTTTTTTTTCACATTTTTGCACATCATATTTCTTCGAGCTGATCGCTCTCTTCATGCTTAGAAATCCTTATACGGCCAAGAGCAACCGGGCAACCTTCGCCTATAGCATTTATTTAAGAACTCTTTGAGAAATGCGTATGTACGCATAAGGATTATGCAATTGGCCGACCTTATAAAGTGGGTCGACAATTTTGCCGGTAATGTGTGTACGTGTCGCATCGGTTTACGATAAGCTTGGTTGTTTGTAACGAGCACCTTTTAAGGATATCGCGCGAGCTTTTCCTTTTTAGAGAGAAGATCTCCGTTTGAAATGCACTTTATTAACATGGAAACGTTGCGATTGCTGGCATCCTTGAAGAATCAAAGTCAAATGGAGATCACGCGTATTATAAATTACAAATAATTTAACGTTAGCATATTTTCTTTGATCGCAATTTATTGTAAAACGTTTCGAATTATTAAGCCGCTTAATTATCAAGCATCTTGCAAGATTATGATCGGTCTAGTCAATAAAACGACTTGACTCATCGCGACATACTCGAGCAATTCGTTCAATCTGATCTATGCTTCAACAACTGCTGGACAACAGCAGGCCTCTGACCTAATTCTTGCGACCGTGAACGTGTGAATATCACAATTATACATGAGCAATGTTATCACAGAGGCACGTGGCGAAAATGCATATAATTCTTTAATTGCAAGCAATTTATATTCTTAACGCACTTAATGGCATATTTAGAAAATGCGAAGTTTATGCGTATTAGTTTTCATAAAAGTGCTGTGGCAGCTTGTAATATAATTTATCTATCTAGTTAATCGTCTCGCTAAAGAACTCGCTAAATTATGATTTGCGTCGGTAGTTATCAATGACGAGCGTAACATGAAATTTAGAAAAATCAAAACTACCGGTTCACGGACTTTAATAATGTATACGTAAGCGTTTAAATCATCTGTATACAACAATCAAATAAGAATTATCGTGATAAATCAACCGATCTTGTTCCCATTTCAGAACGAAAAAACTCTAATCTACGCAATCGCGCGATGCAAGGTATAATCTTGATAAATACTTTTGCAAATCTCGTTAACCAGCCTGCTGTCGGCTGCTCACAGCTGCATGACTTCACATCGTGTAATTTTTCGTACGTGAGCAATTGATTATATTTTCAATTCACGAAAGCCATACGTCTTTCATAAATGCAGTCAATTAGGTTTGCTGTAAATTTTCAACGATGAATAAAATTGTTTTCCAAGAAATCGAGACAACGAGGATCTTTTTTCATACTTGTGTAAATTTTAATCAGTTTTTTTAATATTGATAATCTTGCACGATTGAACACAAGGTTTTAGGTTTTCGTTAGATTTAGGACGCATCTAAGTTTCGTGACAATGCAGTTTTGTAGTGCGACCTTGCAGATCCTTCACCATATGATCCTCAAATTCTAAGAAGACCTTCCACCACGTCCTTTGTCCTTTAGGGGCCTGCTTATTTAGGGAATTCAGAACTCAAGATTGTATGCCAAGGGAGCATTTATATGGTCACACCTTGTCTCTGTTTCTTTTTCTTGGCATAAAGGACATTTTTTTCTCTCTTTTTCTATCTCTCTCTTTTGGAATTCGGTAATCGTTGTTCCTGATTACATTGTTGAGTTTAATTATGTTTACAACGTTTTCTATGAGATAAAAACTTATCACACAGATTAGATCACCGGCATTAAAAACGGAATCCTTGTTAACGTTTCTAAAGTCCTATTTGAATTCTCTTTTTTCTACTTAGTATGCAGTCGCGAACATACAACTTTCTCCAAAAGTGAAGTTCAATGAAAGTTTTTTCCATGAAATTCCTCCGATACATCGTAATAAGCCAAACAACATTTGCAAATTAATGGAAAGAAATGTGTAATAATATATAAAATAGTATATAATATTAATAATATGAAATTATTTAAAAAAATTTACTTTTTTAAATTCATTAATACTGTCTGTAAATTTGATTTATTATAGCATGTATGCTATAATAAAATACTTACAATTCTGATTACTGATTATTCTTACAAGCTTCAACCTTGATATTGATAAGATAGACAGTTATCTGATGATATCACATATATACATACAGAGAATTGTCAATGTGCGAATCTAGAATTCGAATTTTGCTTTTCTACATCAAGCCCATACTTTATTACCTTTATATCTTTTATTGTAACGTTAAAACAATTTTGTGATAAGAGGAAGATTATTGTATTTAAATATTCTGTTCTTTTATCAAGAAATAATTTATCAAGAAATCGCTTAAAGCTTATAGGCACATATCTTATTAATATGTAATCTACAATATCATCTCTCAAGAGTAAACAATGCTATAAAATCTTTTTACCGATGATGAAATATTTAATTACGTAAAGTTAGGCGATGTTTTCAACGCAAGATGGGCACGTTATCGTCATACTTTGTACCGTGTTCCGTGCGGGAAAAAGTACGCGATCCAAAGTGTCACACGCCTTTCGCGCATATACTAAAAGCCCTCGCTTGTCACTCTCTTTTCACGTTAATGAAATTATCGTGCGCTTACTTAATGCCTAAATATAGAAGCGATCGCGTTCCACATTGTGGTATCGCACGCCGAGCGCTCTTTAAAAGAAAGCGCTCCGATAATCGTCGAGGAATGTGCGGGACGCATACAAAAGTAAACTACCGCATGCAGACTTTAACCGAGTTGTACATATAATGGTCCTTTTTTTGCGAAATTAAAGCCAATTAAAATTAAAATTGTATAGAGCAAGTCTTCTTACTTTAATACAATTAATGCAGACTTGTGCCAATAAATATTTAACTCAGAAGAAAGAATATCAGAATAATATAATATTCATATAGAATATCTATATTTTTTAAGCAATATAAAGTATGAAAAATCTAACAGAAAGTATTCTAAGTTGATAGAATACAATTGAGATTTAAATTTGTTAGATTAGATATTTTCCATGTTTTGCAGCGTCTATATTTGTACTCTTCGATTCGAGAAGCTGTCAGTAAAACTGTTGAAATCGTTAAATGATTTAACATGTACGTATAAGGAAATCTCGAATGAGCAAGTTGAATGCCGATTAATTCTCTGGCAGTCTGGGTGAAAGTAAACGAGGATACCCTGCACAAGATTTGTGTCACGGTATTGTTCACGGCATTTGCCGACTCCGTGATCTGTTTACGACGTTCGATGCACCGCAATAAAATCTCGCAGTTACATGACTTTAAAACAATAAATTACAAGATAGATATGAACACTAATATTCTCTCTGTAAAAAAATTCCAAATAAATTTAAATAAAAACAATAAAAACACGCAATGCGGAATATGAAATTTATAAATCTATTGCTAATTACATACTGAGAAAAACGTTACTTAGATTTAGCAATTTTATTTGTTTGATTTAAATTTATTTAATTTAAATACATAATTTTATATTAAATATCATTTTGTTGAATTAAGAATTTTGTTGTTTCGTTAGAATATATCATGTTATTTAATAGAAAAAAATGTTATTATTTAAAGGAAATAAAATTTATCTTTGAATTAAATAATACTTTGTCTAGATTAAATATTGTTTCGATGAAAGAAAGAAATTCTTTAATGTTATTAAAGCATATAATAAAAAGCATTATTTTTTTAAACAATTTATTAAATAACAAATATTTCATTTAAAATAAAGATATTTATTATTTGAAAAATTAGACAATCGAATTTGTTGAATCAATAATTGGTTAATTTCGACTATTTAAAAAAATAAACTTCTTTGAATAAAATAAAATTTATTAAATCTGAAAAGAAATCGTTCTCTCTGTGCAATTTCAATAATTCGACAATTGATTTTCATTAGAGAAAAATGAGATGTATCTTTTTGCACATGCAGATACATCGGTATGTTACGTTACCCGTTCATTTGTGCTCTTTATATGGATGATAGTGTTTTCAAAGGAAACATGCCGCAGAAATAGTTTCGTTAGTCGGGCTGGCATCGAATCGCTTCACAGTGACGCACCGAAAATCTGAAACTTCATCCGCTATAAAAACACTTACGCGTGGATACCAGTCGCCAGAGAGGCTGGACAGTATATTATTATAATTAAACGTGCATGAAACGTGCGCCCACCATAATGCAGCTTACAAGATATTCTGCATATTACTTCGAATTTGTTGAATTTGTTATACTATTAATTCAGTTTCCACTTCATCATGGTATTGTTAAAGCAGCCAATAAGTTGTAGATTATAAATTGTATTTGAATACTGTCTAGAAGAATGAAGTTTTGCAGATAATTAATTTTTGTTTAATTGGGAATGAATAAAAAGTTTTGTAAATAAAATTTGAATTGGAATATTGAAAATAACGAGAAGAACAAACTTTTTTCTAAATACGAATCGACTGAAAACTTGAAAGAAAACACGTCATGGTTGAACAGCCTCTATGTGTCTGGGTCCCTCGAAGTCACGATCCGAGGCACCGTATATCTAACGGAATATGCATACTGCAGGAAGATGAATGTCGACGGTCCATGCTTGGAAACCTCTCCTTTTTAGGCAATCAGGCATATAAACGGATGACTATCCGCTCATGTAAGATGCCTAATTATTAAATCTTCTTTTTTTATACAAAGTATTTAACTTCTACATTAATTAAAGTATGAAAGATATTCTCGAAGCAAATAAATTTTTTAATATACAAAAATAGACTTTTTTTTAATTAAATTGTTATTGAAATTGGATTAAATGCAGATGCCGTTTTTATCTATACAAAAATTATATTTTCTAATACTATAAAAAGAAAAATATTACTATAAAAAGATTATGCCTCTTTGTTTACTATTTTTTATTCTTTTCCTATTTTACTATTTTTACATACTATGCTTGCATTTGTTCAAATGTAACTTATATTTATGGGAAAAGCTGCGCGTTTTGTATCGAAATGATTAATTGATGCTGCAACGGATTAAGTGACTCCGGTAATACTCATGTCATAAGCCCTATGAATGCGTTACTTCGAAGAGATAGACCACATAATTATTAACCAACTCTCTACATAATATCGAAGTTTTAATACCGTATACTCGTCCCATGAAAAATTTGAAAGCACGATCCTCCTTCTCTATCGCGCTTTCACTTTCAAGCGCATAACACACAAACGTCTTTGTGTTACAGATCAATAGCAAGTATAGCGAGGAACTCGCGCAGGAATGTCTGGAATGGATCAAAACGATCACCGGCGAAAACATAAACACCAACGGAGACATGGATAATTTCTACGAGACTCTGAGAGACGGCACCTTGCTTTGCAAGTACTTAAAGAAATAGGAAAACTGACGCGAAAAACGCCGATCGGTTTAAGGACCGTCGAAAACACGGTAAAAAACGCTCCCGTTAATTGCATTTGCTCTTCCGCTAGGCTGGTGAATGACATCAAGGCGGGCTCGGTGAAGAAAATTAATAATACGTCGCTGGCCTTCAAATGTATGGAGAATATAAACGCCTTCCTAGAAGCTGCGAAGTCATTAGGTGTTCCGCCGCAAGAGACCTTCCAGACCGTAGACCTCTGGGAAAGACAGAATCTAAATTCCGTTGTTATTTGCTTACAATCTCTCGGAAGGAAGGTATGGTTTCATTTTGTAAACGCGGATATACTCACACGGAAACATACAGCCACTCTTGTCCTAATCTTGTTCTTTTTCTGGAGCTGTTAAACATCGAACATCTTTGTATTATGAAACAAAAACTTTATTATGAATTAAGTTCAATAATTATTAATATATAGAATATTATATGTTAAATTATTAATATATAGAAATGATAATATTAATAGAAATTATTAATATTAATAGTATTTGCTATTCATTAGTAGTCAGTTTTATTTAACTTGCATTTAAAATCTGGTTCTATTTATATTTAATCGATATCAAATATCGAAGAATTTATGAGAATAATGTATGTATGATCAAATTCTTATTAAAAAAAATCAATATGAATATACACATATTTAGGAAATAATGTTTCTATAAAAAAGTAACAATCAAAGAATATTATTTATTAAGAAAGTAAATATGAATCTTTTTAATATGAATCTTTTTACATTACATATTTTAATTAGATTCGATCATAGAAATATTAAATTATGCTCGTAACACAGAAAATTAAATTTCCTGATATATATATTCATTATCTCTCATTGTTGTTTTATTTTCGCATTCCTACAAATAGATATGTTATCAGTGTTTACATATTGGTTTCTATTATATATCTTAACTTTGAAACGTATCTTGCCTCATAATTTAATCAAAATATCCAAATATTTTGATAACTTACGTCAATATTTTTATAGGCGGGCAATTATGGCAAACCGAGTATTGGACCCAAAGAAGCGGATAAGAATGTACGCAATTTCACAGAGGAACAGTTGAGGGCCGGACAGGGCGTGATAAGTCTACAATATGGTAGCAATAAAGGCGCTAATCAAAGCGGTATTAACTTCGGAAACACTAGACATATGTAAACCGCCTTGCATTCTCACTGAGAGGCAAAACTGCTCTGTTCTCACCTATCCTGACTTTGTTTCCGCAACAAGTACTCCTTTAGATATAGCATATCGCATAATAGATGTTAATGAGGTCCAAAATAAAATATATTGAACGGTTCGTAAGATATCTTCATCACAACAGAAGAAATAAGAAGATACAAGTTCACCAAATAAAAAATAAGACACAAGATTCAAGAAAAAAGGGGGCTTAATCTTTGGACGGATAACGGGGATTTTTATACATTTGCTCTCTTTTTTTACTGTAATCCTAATATTGTTAATTACATTTTTCTTTAATTTTTCACTTTCAAGAAATTTTTCTTTAATTTATTAAAGTTATCTTAAAAATAATTGTCAGAAATAATAAATTCGTTATATTGATTTTCTATTATGTTTTTGCAATTTTCGTTAGGACACACATCCAAGGATTAAACAAATCAAACATAGGTATCATATAAAATATCTAATTCAATTTTTCTTACATCACTTTTACTTTGAATCTATTGGCATATGATGTCATACTTATGCAAGTATATTAAAGTGAGAAATATTTTATATCCTATTTCTTGATTATATGACAATTCAATGCGAATCTTTTTTACTTACGTATACATACGCTATCACACATAAAGCTATATTTCACAATTTATAATGCGACTGTGTAGCTCTCAGGATAGAAAGATGCATAAACATTCTTACACAATGCAAAGAAACAAAGATATTGTATGTTAACATGTCTTGGACAGCCACTTATAATTGTTGAATATTATAAAGTATATTGTACAACGAAAGCAGAGTTTCCGGCTAGCTGCGCCATTATCATTGATTGAACATTTCAAATTTCAATCTAATCAAATTATTCTATAAACATTTATGTTGCACGAGAGAGATAATTATATATAATTATATATTAAGTATTTTGTACAAATATATATTGATGATTAGAAAAACAATTTTTCATAATTGTATGAGTTAATAAACAATGAATTGATAAGTGAGTTTTATATTGAAATATTAAAATGAAATACAATGTTATATTTTTAATTTTTTTCTATCTTAAATCAGATTAGGTAATCGTTTTTTCAAGATATTTAATGTGCAAAACTTTTCTAAAATATTTTATTTCAAATTCTATATAATGTGATATACTACAATAAAAGAAATACAACATCTATATCTAGTTATTTATTAAAAGGATAATAATCTAATCCATTATTATATTTAAATTCATGTTTTTTACGATGCTGCTTCTGCGCTATTTCCATAAGTTTTTGGACACTAGGCCTATATAAATAAACAATAAAGTATTGTAAATTTTTTTTTAAATTATGTAAAACAGGATCGTAAATCATACCTATAAGGTGGTGGTAACATCTCTTCATGGAACGTACATGTCTTTTTAAATGGTATATATTTTTTATATATTTTTGATCTAACAATATCAATGTCTCTATTGCACTTATCTATAATCTTTTCTACTTCTGTTGGTGGTACATCGAAATATAAGAAAAAATGGCTGAAAATATCAGGTATATATATTTCACTCAAAAAAATCGTTTGTTCATTCATTAGCTTGTTGCAATTTAAGATAGAACTTAATAAAAATTCAATTAATATTATTAATATTACAAATATATTACTTTGCTTCATGATGAACATATCCATGTGCATCAGTTTTGCATGGAAGTGATATCACTCCACAGTTTTCAATTTTTCTGATAAAACCACCAGTATTAAATATTGTTTCGGCTGTTCTCTTTAAAGTTGCTATCAATTCCGGCTATAAACATGAAGTATCAAATTCTTCTTGATTATTTTATAAGAGATAAAAATCATATAAAATTTATATAAAAATAACAACTTATATTAAGCATAAATGATTATCGTAACGCTTTATCATATTTTTACAGTAAAATAAAACATAACCTATGTTATAGCACGATACCTTTTTCATGATTCGTATCAACAATGGCATTTCATATGTAGGCATATTTGCAGTTTTTTGTCACTTCAAATAACAGATTTCCAGAAAATTTTAATAACAATATAACGTAACTTTTTTTTAATAAATCAAATCTTTCCTATCGAAAATCATAGACTATATCAGAAAGGAACCTGAGAGCGGCCACTCTTGACATCGTAGAAATTGCCGTACACTACCGCCACCTCGAGGTGGCTGCTCTCAGGTTCCTCTCTGGTTACGGTTATAGATTTATTTTCTCAGTGCACTAAACTGCACTAAAACTTTCTATCTCGCTTTATTCAAACTGTAAACATACATATCTATTTCATATATCTATTTCATTTTAAATACAACGAGTGTATTTAGCTACAGCTACACACACACAATGTCTATTAGGGTGTAGGCAAGAGAACTACACAACTGCGCTTCATTCTGCCGTTGACTGCTATGGTAGTGAAAATGTTAACATATGACATGTTTGAAACGAATAACACATGTTAAAAAATTTAAATAGTTACAACTGCAGACATCTTACGTAGAGAGGTATTGTAAATTATATCTTAATGTATAATATTTTTTATCGATTTTAGCGTTATTATTATTTTTGTAGGTTTTAAATAATTTTAATTATTTTTTTTACTTTTACTATTAGAGAAAATATTTTAATTTGTTCGTCAATGGTGATCTAGGTGTATTCAATTTTTCGTATCTATTAATAATTTTCAAGAAAAAAATATATCTTAATTTTTCTGAAAAGTTATAATTTTATTACAATGGCTCACACTAATGTACTGCATGTTACAATTTATGAGAACAGAAATCTAGAAATTTTTGATTTTTATTTCTCTCTTTTTTTAGTTCTCGTAAATAATGTTCAAATTTATAATAAACCTTTACCTTTGCCTTATAATTAATTTAATGTCTAAAATTTTTTCCTACACATAACTTCCAAATCAGCTGTAAACATTAGTCCAAATGAATTATGTTCTATTAAGTAATTTTATTAAGTAATTTTAATGCTATCTCTCTCTCTCTCTCTCTCTCTCTCTCTCTCTCTCTCTCTCTCTCTCTCTCTCTCTCTCTCTCTTGTTACTTCTTTTGAGAAATCATGCCATTACTTTTATTAGAACGTGTCATTATATCATAGTTTATTATTCAAATAAAAATTCCACCTATCTCATGCAAGTAAAAATTCATTGCCAGTTCTTGACAAATAACTCATGGGCACCCATTTTTGAATTTTTGTGTGAGGTGGAAGTGTTTCGCCCTTGGTTAAGTTTTGTGTGTGTCATCGTGCATTTTTGCTTTTGTCTCCCAGTTTTCGACATGCTTTGCATTTAAACTTTTTTTTGGTTTTATATTCTAATTTTATTCATTTGAACGCATGACCATATTGTTCCCATTGTTTCACATAGGGAATGAATGCCAATAAAAATAATAAAATGAAGGGAATAGTAGAAGATATGCTTTGATTCAACATATTAAGTATACTTATCAGTTATATGCTTATCAGTATATTACCTAAATAAAACTGTAGAATATAGAAAACAATCTGTAATTTTTATTCTTTAAATATTATATTACATCTTACATAGTAGCTGTTTAAAGTTATTTTTATTGTTTCAGACATTTAATAGATATAGCGTGAAAATGGCAACAGAATTAAATAACAAAAACAATTGTAAAAATGATGATGAGAATAAAAGTGATTACGATAAAAATGATTATGACGAAAATGGTTATAATGAAAATGATTGTAACTGTGATGAAAATGATTATAATGAAAGTTGTGATGAAAATAATGATAAAAGCAACTGTAGTACAAGAGAAGCTATTCGTAGAACATTTTATAAAAATCGAATAAAATGGGATAATATTAAATTAGAACTTGATGATAACACACCACAAGAAAAAAGACGTAAACTGTTGTTAGAATATCAAAAAAAGTATGTATATGTCAAATATCTTATAAAATTATGTTATCAAATTTATATCGTATATGAAAGAAATTTATATGATTTTTAAAATCATTTTTAGATATAGAGATGAAGCAATTAATGCTACACGTGGCATATTGCAAGAAATACAGTCTTATGATTTGGCAGAAAATGAAATAGAAGAGATCGAGATGAATGAGATGGTAGAGGAGCTTCCTTCACAGCTTCCAAAAGAATCCAGAATTAATCAAATGATGTTATCAGAATGGATGTTAGAAATACCGCAAGACTTAACTGAAAACTGGATTATGGTCCCATGTCCAGTAGGCCATCGCACTAGATTAGTCTCACGCATGGTATTAATTCAATTTTGCTAATATTATATTTATAAGAAATGATTACAAATGTAGAACAATAATTATCCTAATTTTATTAGGGTGTCACAATGGCATATTCTAGAAAAGGCGTTTTATGTAGCGTCTTTCCTTCAGCACTTCCAGGTGGAAATCCTGACACTGCCTTACGTCATTCTGCTATCGTAGATTGTATATGGATAAAGAGTCGAAAACTTTTTTATATATTAGACGTACTCTATTGGAGTCAATTGCCATTCATGAGTTGCGAGGTAATTTATATATATATATATATATATATATATATATATATATATATATATATATATATATAAATGCACAGTTGTTATATCAATTTGAGTTGATAAAATGATCGATATAAATCCCTACACAAACATATATCATTTTAGGCTGAATTCAGGTTTTTCTGGATTCATAACAAGTTTCAAGAAATACCAGAATTCAAGGAACGCAACACTGATACAAATAGATATCCCATTTTATCTTTACCAAATATTTATTGTAACTTAGATTTGAGTTTAGCTTTGACAAATCTTGATAATGAATTATATCCTTTGGATGGATTTTTATTTTATCATCGTAAAGCATTGTATAGTTTCGGAAATACTCCACTTGTGACATGGTTAAAACCTTTCATGTTATCTGAAGCACTTGGAATATCTGTATCTCCCTCGTTTAACAAGAAACCAGATGATTACATAAATTTTGAAGATCATATACAAAAAATAAACAAGAAAAATAATAAAAAAAAAATAGATAATGATTCTGTAAGTTTTTGTATTATTATATCATCAAATTATTATTATATTAATCATCAAATTTTTGCATGTGTTTATTTCTCATTTAATTAATATATTCTCTTTAATTTTACAGATGGAAATAGAAAATATTGTTTAATATAAGGACATTTATAACCATGATCTCAATCTAGGAATAATTAAATAAAAATAATACATATACATATTTTTATAAAAACTGATAAAATCTTTCTTTTATGTTAATAAATGATACATAAAATGTGAACAAACAATGCAACAATCATGATTGTATGTAAACTGTATATTATTCACAAAACATTAAAACAAGAAGAGTTTATATATCAAAGCATACTGTATGAAATATATCAAAAGCTCTCTCACTTAAATACATCAATATGTTATCCATAATTTCTATATTCATCACTTTCATCTAAAAGTAAAAAAAGAACAAATTATAGATTGTATAAACATGTATAAAATGTACTTCAACAAGATTTCAATGTAATGAAAGAAAAAATAATCATATAAAAACTCACTCTGTTCTCCATTATTGTTATTCCAGGCAGATTAATCTTATGCAGTGTACATAATCCCAAATGCAAACCTCCCAATACTAACATTTGTTTATGTAAAACTTCATGAAACATTTCTATGTGTTCACGATTGAGAGATATATTAATTTTGTCATTGTCATCTTTGATAATGCTACAAATTTATGAATAGCATAAAATGTATATATAAATACTATTATAAATAATACTAGATATTCTAATAATTACACATACACTGTTAATATTTTCCTCAAATCTGAAGTTGGAAATTTAATTGTAATGGTATCTGTAACTGGTAATTCTGGTACTGTATATTCCATCTTAACTTCACCAGAAACTATTGGTTGGTCCTCTTCGTTATTAGCCACAATTATAATTGGAACCAGCCAATTTAAGTCATATTCCTTGGCTGGCAATGCCATTATCACACAATCAAACATACAACCGATAATAGAATGTACTGCATCCATGCAACTTCGAGTGCCACGACATAATAGAAGAGGCAATCTTACAGAATTTTGTATATTTTGTCCAGTTCGTGTTACTTTCCAAGATAATAATATCCCTTTGTAAATAGTTTTCTCTACGTTTTTCTCATGACTATTAGTTTTAGCTACAACTTCAATCTATAAAATGGGTTTAAAATAAAAAAAATTGAAATTTTATTTATTTTAATCTTTCTACTAAAATATATATTTAAGATAATTAAAATATCAAAAATTATAATAATTTTTTTTATTAGACCTTGATTGCTGGATGATTTTCATAATTTGATCCAGATGCGATATCTTCTATGATAGAAAATTTTGTTTCATAAGTCACATCTTCACGTGATAAGGTACTTGCAATTTCTTCTCTTAATTTCTTTGAATATAGTTTCAAGTGAATATCATCCTGTTGGAAGCCAAACAGAGCAGACGCTGCATAAATGTTCCATGTCTGGCCTATTAACTCTATAAAGTTAATTTATAACATTAGAAAAATTAATATGTATAACATCAAAAATTTTGGACAAACATTTTGGAAATTATCGGAAAGATGAAGAGATGTGTGGTATATCTTAGTGTAAGTATGCTATGTACCTATGATTTTCCTCTTTTAAATATGAGGAAGCACATTATACCTTCCAGTCCATCGATTTCATCCTCTTCTAGCCTAGGTCGACTTACGTCAAACCGTTGTCGTTCTTGCATTCGCGAGGTGCGCGGGGTGTACATGTTACTAGTACCTGGTCTACTATATTCCGTCTGATTCATCTTACGGAAAAGTAAGAGCTCGCCGATGAACGTCGAACATTCGAAAATAACATGAAATCGCGTTACTTGTCACGAGTGCAACGTACGAATCATACGAATGCGATTTTAAAATAGTCAGAAACCTCATCGAATTCAAACGCGCTGTACACATATACACGTATGATCAGTTATCGCGTTAAGGTGCCTTTTCATATTAACGTTCGACGCTCACTTTTAGCGTCAAACTAGGTCACGTGATCAGAATTGACACTGGGCGTTCAAAAATAACGTCCGAGTGCATTTATTTTATCCTTGTTTAACATTTGATGAGCAACAAGGATAAAACGATACATCCGATGTTTCTGACTTTAGACCTCCTCTCCCCCCCCCCCCCTATTCTATGACTCTTGTCGTATTGTTATCGTTATATTATCGTTGCATAGTTTTTTTATTGTATATTATATATGTGCAATGATAATGATACTGTCATTAAAAGTCATGGAATAGTCATCTACTAGCCCAGAATAATAAAATAATAAAATTTGTAATAAAATGTGTAATTATTAGAATGATCACTTTTGATTACGTGATTTATTTCGATGCTAAAAGATGTTAAGCATCAACATAAAAAGGCATTTTTATGTTTTCATAAGTTATCTTTTCACTCGCTTGAATAATAAAAACATATGTAAATCTGGGCCCTTCTAAAACATTCTGGGCTTTATAGCACATAACATGACGATGTTAACCAGCTTGTTGTATCTTGTCAAAATACGCTCTGCGATCGATCCATTCATTTCTTAAAGCTCCTGATTAGTTGCCATGGATATTGGAATCGTGACATCACAAGCGAAAAATGACAGTGAAATTTATTATTCGTAATTTGCAAATAGATATTTGAATAAAACGACTTGAGGTAACTTTAAAACACTTGTGAAAATGGATGGCTACCATTCTTTTTCTTCCTGATCAATCAATGCATTCAGAAGCGCAATCGTACAATAAACGCTCAGTAACCGCTAACTACGCTCTTTAAATTTATACACTGGCGAGCGCCGTTAAGCCGCTCACAGTGAGCGGTCGCCATGTTTGAGAGCGTAATTTTATGTCGCTCACCATCGCTCACTATCAGCCTGGAATTCAAATTGTATTCATTCCCGTGTAAGTTAATCTCACTAACCTTTTTACATGATTTTATATAAAATAATAGATTGTTATATTTTACATACTTACATACTTACATACTTATTAATAATAATGTGAGCCTATATCCAGTACGTGAAAGATCGCTTTTTGAGCGCTCACGAATAATCGCTAACCTAACCCTAACCACTCAGTGAGCAGTTACGCTTCTGAATGCACTCAATAAATAGCTATAAAAAGCACGTGAAACGCAATCTGAGACAGAAAAACTGTGGTTTGACAGCTAATACTGCAATTCTTGCTGCAATACTGTCAACGCGGAATTCTTAGCTGTCAGGAGCAATCAGGAGCTTTAAAGCTCGGCTCTCTCGTTGCAGTCATATCGAATTATGACGTCGAGGCGAGAAAGGACATGTAAAAAGTTTCTTTTGTCGTCGACGCAAGAAATTTTTTACATGTCATTTCTCGCCTCTGACGTAACACAATCCATATCGCGCCGTGAGAAAACCGAGCCTTAATGTAATTACACAATACATGTGTATCAATCGTCAAAACAGATCTTCGCCAATCACATTGGTTCACGCGTTTCTTTCCTTTCTTTTCTTTTTACGCGCGCATGCATATATATAATTACATGTATATAAGTATAAATTTATATTTATAAATATAAATTTTATTTTGATATTGTATATACGGACATTTAAAATATAATATTTTGTAATAAATAATAAAAATTAAAAAGTAAGGAAAATAATGAAATAATATTAAGTATATAAATAATACATTAAATAATTAATATTAATAAATAATAATGAGTCTCACCTGGCGCCCAGGCACATTCTTGTTATGCGTTCCGAAAACTATCAAAAAAAAGTGTTGCACAACTTTTTTTTATCGGATTACACAGTGAGCGCGTTCGCGTCTTTCGATCGATGTGACGTGGGTCGTGTTTACGTCCGCATTGTTTTTATCTCCCGCGCAAAAACGCAATACAGTTCTCCTGAGGGAGGTTAAGAGCGGCAGTATCCCGTCCTCGAGCTTCGTCCATTTGCGTTTATCATTGACGCTCCGAATGATCGCAAGTGTGCGATTATGGCAGCGATAGAGGTCACATTCCCATCGGACGGTCCACCCGGAAAAATTCTCAAATGGAGAGTACGCTCGGACACGATGGTCGCGGCGGGCAGAATATTGTTATTGTATCAAAACGCGACGCTGGCTGTCAACGACGACGACGTCAAAGAATCCGAGAGGAAGCTACGAGCTACGAACTTTGGTCGCGTCAAGCGACTTCTCGTCAAGGAGGGTGATGTCGTCCAGCCTGGGTATGCAGCCTTTCCATAATTTTTATTTAGAATAATTAAATAAGGATTTTATATAACAGTTATATCGCACGACAGAGAACATTTTTGAAATAGTTTTGTCTTGTGACTTATGTAAAAATGTATTTAAATTCTGTGATATCTGCATAGTCTATTAGTGTTCCAGGCAAGTGATAGCTCTGTTGGAAGGATGTACACATCCCACTGTGATGATAGATCTGTGTGCAGAATGTGGTGCTGACTTAAGGGTACAAGAAACCAGTAAAGATGGAAATGCAGTTGGAATATCACAAGCCAGTGTACCTATGGTACACAGCATACCAGAACTGAAAGTATGTCCAGAATTGGCAGAAAAAATTGGAAAGGAGGACGAACAACGTCTTTTAATGGATCGGAAACTAGTATTGCTTGTGGATCTCGATCAAACGATAGTTCATACCACAAATGACAATATTCCACCTAATTTAAAAGTATGTGAATATTACATTGATGTAAATCTCTTTTGTAAAACTAATCTCTTTTGTAAAAACTATCAGTATAGGATTTATGAGTATTGCAAAATAATCAAGTATATATTTTTTTCAAAGGATGTTTTTCATTTTCAATTATATGGACCAAACTCTCCTTGGTATCATACCAGATTAAGACCAAATACTCGGCATTTTCTCTCGGAAATGAGTCGATTGTATGAATTACATATTTGCACTTTTGGAGCAAGGATTTATGCACATACTGTAGCATCATTGTTAGATAAAGATGGAGTCCTGTTTTCCCATAGAATACTTTCTAGAGACGAATGTTTTGATCCAGCATCCAAAACCGCAAATCTCAAGTAAATTTATAAGTTAGTTTAAATTTTATTAATATTAGAGATAAAGGTAAATTACATCGTTTATTTCAGAGCTTTGTTTCCATGTGGCGATGATTTAGTATGTATTATAGATGATAGAGAAGATGTATGGCAAGGATGTGGAAACCTGGTTCAGGTCAAACCCTATAATTTTTTCCGTCACACTGGCGATATTAATGCACCACCAGGTTTGGAAAAAACCGATGCATCACGTTTGCCAGAACCGACAAATTCAAATGAATCCTGTGTAGATGATGCACAGAATAAAGATAACAAGAATGATGCATCTGAATCATCAAACGAAGATAAACAATTATTAGACAATCCCTCTGTAGAAGAAATAAGTCACGAAGATAAAAAGGATGAGAAGGCTGAAAGCGAGATAAAAGATATAAAAAATGATGAAAAAGATGAAGATACCAAAGCAAATTCTGAAGAGAATGCAGAATCTAATATTCAATCTAATGTTACAAAAGAAGATGATAAAACAAATAAGGAAGTAGAGGAAAATATATCAACTGTAGAAACAGATAAAAATAAGCAAACAGTACCAAAACAGGAAAATAATGTAATAGATGAAGATGAAGATGATTATCTATTATATTTAGAAGATATTCTTCGGAGAATTCATACAGAATTTTATGCTATGTTGGATCAAGAGAATACTCGGAAATCTTTGCGGGATATAATCCCACGAGTGCGTTCTCAAGTACTGAAAGGATTATGCTTAACTTTTAGTGGCTTGATACCCACTCATCAAAAGCTTCACCAAAGCCGCGCATACAAAGTCGCGAGAGCATTCGGAGCGGAAGTGACTCAAGTAATGAAATTATATTTATTATTTTTATATTTTATCGTATTTTTATACATGAATAACGAATTTTGTCAGGATTTAACAGAGAAAACTACGCATTTGGTCGCTATTAGAAAAGGTACGGCGAAAGCACATGCAGCTAGAAAAGACACAAACATTAAAATCGTGAATTCAGATTGGCTATGGACCTGCGCAGAACGCTGGGAGCATGTGGATGAACGCTTGTTCCCTCTTACATCACAGGTATAAATTCTATAATTTTATTTAAATAATTACTTTTATAATAATTACTGTTTTAAATATATATGCTGTCTTAACATTAATAATAAGCGTGAAGTATCGTAGGCCCGCGGATCGAGAGTACCACCACCGCATTGCAGTAGTCCTGAACGTGTCGAAGAAGTAGAAAATGATAGCGCAAACTCCTTTGCCAATTCTATCAATCCATTAATGTCATTTACTCAAGAGGAGATCGAATTTATGGATAAAGAAGTAGATGAGGATATGGAAGAGCTAGATATGATTTTTGAAGACGAGGAAGATGCGGATGATGCGGAAGAATGCGGTACGAAGATACGTCAACATACTTCCGATTCTGAGGATTCTATGAACGGTAAAGTTTATTTTTTATAATATATGACAAAATAATTTTATCTGATTATATATTTTATATACTATGTAATACACGAAATATTTATGCGATTTATTTAGTTGTTTTAGGATTAAATTTACTCATATTACTTATTTATTACTCATATTTTGCAAAAATTTTTATCAAAAGAATTTTCTACTTAAAATTCTTGGTTACGAGATAGCAAGTTCAAAAGTCAAACGTACACTTTTGACAAACTATTAATATTGAATTATTCAGAATTCATATCCAATTTTTTTATAAAATCATTTAAAATATATCCTGATTTGTCAAAATCAATAACTTCCAAATATAATTTTATATATCTATAAAAGTAATATATCTATAAAAATGATTAATAATGATCAAATGATGCTTTTCTTACGTTATGTTAATATAGATGAATTGGGTGTTTCAAAAAGAAAGAAGAGAAAAGTTTACAATGGCAATTCTGAGAAAAATTCTATGGATAAAGATGACAATCGAGACAGTGATGATGATGATGATGACAATAACGATAGTGATGACGATTTTGCTACACGTTTTAGACGAGGAGAGGAATTACCCGATGATTTAGATTTAGGCGATAATTCACAGGATTCTGTGGACGACTTCGAAGAAGATAACGAAGATGACCGAGAATGGAATGCATTGGGTGCTGCGCTTGAAAGAGAGTTCCTTTCTGAATGATTTGAATAATTATATAATAATTATTGTATGATTAACTCAGGATGTTTTGCATTATTTATAAATTTCAAGTTCGATAGTTAAAGCAGGGTTATTCATAATAAACGTTATTTGCGTACTAAAAGTTTGAAAAATATTAAAATCACTAATTTATGGAAATCGAAACTTACAATGGGAAAAAAAATGCTCTGTATATCGAACTATATCAAATTTTCAAATTTTGCACATATTTAAACATATGATGAATCATTAGCAAGAGATAAAAATAAATAATTGTTCTTTAGAAGAATAATTTATGAAACAGGCACATTGTGAATAGCTCGCATGCCATTGAACATATTTTCATGAAAGAAAAATATGTCGAAAACCAATTTTATCTTCTGTATATATAATGCTAGAGAATGAGAAATTTATTTTCTAATATTTTTAAAGCTATCACATTAACGTTGATGATCATAATTAAGCTTTTGTATTGAAATGAATGTATCAGAAAATTTGAAAATAAAAACTTGTAGAACATACAATGTAGTACATCTGTAGCATATTTCTATTGCATATTTATAATTTATATTATTATGCTTTTGAACAATGTTCTATACGATATCTGATTGCGGATCATTAGAATCTTCATAGTATTTTATTTTTTTATGAGTAAAGTCTCGTATTCCTTCTAGTCTCCCTCTTCGTGGTGCTTTTGAGTAATCAAAGGATGAATCTTCTTTGCCATATAATTTGTTCGCTTCCTCTGTATCCTCCCTATGAGGAAACATGAAATGGAATTTATTCATATTACGTTATAAATGGCTCTACAGGTAATCTTGTCTAAATTTTTAAATCTCTACATACCTATATTTGGTAGCGATAACTTCTTTTCCTGTAACTGGGTCTACTATATCGCCTAGAGGATATATCACTTCGACGACCTACGTAGATTTTAATAAGTCATTCAATAAATTTTATTCATATTTAAGTCTGATCTTCTTCTTCATATAATATTGCAATAACAATTAAACATTGTTCTTTAAGCAAAGACAATACATACCTCATGCGTGATTAGACGGGTTAATTTCTTTGGTAACGTTTTTATCAAAATTACATCACCAGTTTTACACAGTCTGTTCGGATCATTGGCATAAACGAAATCATGCTCCTTGAAGTACTATTAACACGAAAAGATATAACCTCAATTAGAAATCCAAGCAAAAATCTAAGCAAATATAGTACGATACATCATGTATACAAACCATATGAATGTGATCATCAAATGCCAATCTCGATACTTTCACTTTAGCGGCGTTTTGTTTTGATGAAGGCACACATGTTCCCAGAAAATATTGCAATGCGGTCCTGCCCGTTGCTCTCGCGGCCATCTTTAAACATATGATATATCATATCGTACAGTATTATGAATGACTTCAATCAAATTTCGATTAACTTATCAAATAATATCTGTATTTTATTAATAGTAAAGGATTATTATTTATTTTTATGTTAATACATAGAAAGAAAAATTAATCGAGTATTTTAATTAACTAAAAAACTTTGATCGACATTCTTCATTTATTATGCGGCACGTTATATCCTAGTAAACATCAAATAATAATAATATTATATCGATCAATATTATTTCCTACTCAATAATATAACTGTTATGTACATACAACATGTATTATATTATACTTATATTATTGAATGGAAAATTACAAATATTGATGTAATGACACTGTTAGCATGTTAGTTATTTTATTTATTAATATTGACTGAGATATATATGTATATATAATTATGTATATATAATTTTTACCTACATTTTAGATATTAATCATTATCCTCTTTTTCTCTTTGATGTGCAAAAATGTATCTTCCTTGTTTAAAATGATGATAGTAGATGATATAAAAGAATATAGATAAAAATAACAAAACTCTCGTTACATTAGCTAATGCATATATGCATAATGCATAATGAAGAAAGAAATATTTTAAATTAAAAAAATTAAAAACTGGAAAAGAAAAAGAAAGAAAGAGATCGAAGAATAATCCAATGTTTACGGGATTGTATTTTATCTAAAAAAGACTCAAAAAATATATCTTTATTAAAACATTATTTTTCTGAAATTTTTATTTTTCTCGTTTATCTTTTTACGTATCTTTCAATTGCATTTTTATAGTATATAATATGTGTACAATAATACAGACAAAAGTATTTATAAAAAAATCCTTTTTTGTTCTTTTATTGATATTTCTATCAAAAAGATTGATAACAAACTTTTTATTGATATTTGAAGAGAATCGCATCAGAGGAAGAGAAGAAAAGAGGAACAGTGGTGATATTGCGGTTAAAATGGTATATGTAGTATTTATAGGAATATATTGATGTATGTTAGTGCAACAAGATAGCATGTATGTTATCAAGAAAGAAAACAGCTTTCATAAAATCTGCAAAGAAATTCTGTAATAAAAAATATCGATATAATTTATATTATTTTTCTTTTACAAGCTGTATGTCTTTAACAAATTTAATTTAACGTTATTGTTAAATTTATTTGCCTGGCTTTTCTCTTTTCCTTTCTCTATCACGTATAATATAGTAAATTTATCTAATTGATCGGATTATGGATGTAGCCAGCACGTACAAGCTTGTAAGTACTAAGTAGACTCACTTACCAGTATATCCAGTATATACTATACAGTATATCCGCGAAGCTAAGGAGTTCCGAGATAATAATTAATATCCAATTACTAACACAGCAACTTTAGTTTTCCACGACGGTGGGTTTAATTAAGCGCTTCCTTCGTCAATAATGTAGCAGGTGTTGTGTTCACATGTGTATTTATAAAAGATACGAAATAAAATATTTGTTGGATCGTGTTTTACGAAGATAAAGCGATTTTCTTGACAAACTATCAATGTAATTGCCACTTTGTTACTCGTATCTGTATCTTGAGAACCACTACGCACTATCCGTGCATTATCCGCGACACATCACACGACTGCGTGAACGTACTGTAAAGTTTCCTCTAGGTTCCCATCGAAGGTAAATTACATTTAACCCTTCGATTGCTGCACGTTACATGCATAAGCTACTGAAGCGAACAGATCCATACGCTGTCTGTTAGGTAGACTTGCAACGTGATGAACTAATGCGGTTAGGAAATTATGTGATTACGTAATAGAACTTGCATGTTCGCCTTTATGCTATCGCTCTTTGATTTACAATGACATTTATATAATTCCAGTTTTAATTTCAGCAGCTCTTTCAAATAATTCAGGATTTATTCAAATGGTATATGTAAAATTTAAAAAAAAAAAGCCAATATTCTTCACATTTAAAAAAATGAAGAAAATTCAATTTAATATGCAATATTACTGAAGATTTATACATTACTACATATATAATATTATAATTATTTAAAAAATAAAATATATAATGTAAGACTATTGATGCGACAATACGTAATAGAATTTAGAGAAAAACTTGAACGGCACTTTTAACGGCTAACGCTATCAAAATAATATTTTAAAGATAATATAATTTAATTTCTTTAGTTTTTAACATAGGAATTCAAATTTATATTTTGCATTAAAGATAGATTAAAAGATATAATAAATTCTTTGAATTGACAAATTTGACTTTTTTGAACGCATGTATCAACTTCAAACTTGATACAAAGAAAAACAAAGTTGACATGCTTTAATGAAATTGAGAATGTCAATAATTTATCGAGATTTTAGTTTAGATGAGATATTCCCATTCGAGTTCGATCGAGCATTTTCCTAAAATTTAGTATACGAAAGAAATGATAAAAATGAGAGATAGTAGGGAAATATATAAATATTTGCAGTTAATTGTAACTGCATAGCATAGAAAAATATATGATTAGTATGAATGTCTCGTATATGATTAGTAGAAAGAATTTGTGAACTGATGTAGAAAGAAAAATAAAAAAATCGTAGAAAAAAATGAGGCAACTCAATCTTTATGCATCAAAGATCGAGTTTTCTAAAATACGTTACATTTATCTTTTATACATGGATTTCTTTTCGTTTTATGCAATACAGACATATACACACATATACAAAATATCTGTGCATCGCGAGGCCTGTTGTTAGTCTGTGAAATGCAAAGGAGCAAGGGAATTCACGGTTGATCTGCGAATCAGTTGATGATCGAGCCGTCAGTCATCCAGAAAATTTCATTGTCGATGGAAAAATCGTAGCTACGGTCGCACGACTTGGTCATTACTTTCCATTATTATTCGGAACTCCCGATTCTGCGAACTTGTTCGGTTTCCGATGACAAAGGCGAGACAAAATGAAACAGTGCGAGTTATTCGTACGATCGCACGAGATCGATCGTTGAAACAATGATTTCGCGTATACTTGAACGTATTGGAATATGACATATATACATATATATACATATATGAGGTATACATATATGCAAACGTAAGATACACACGTACCTATACACATACATCTGTTTGACATAGTGCACGGCAAGATATATCTAATTCGCATATTTATGAAGTCACTTCTGTCCGCTTTGTATCATGTGCGGAATACATTGCTATCTTTGCGCATCGTATTTTTTATGCAATAATAAGAAATATATTGTACATTTGTATAAGGTCTTTAGATTGAAATCGTTGTAATTGTCGACAGCAAAGGTTGTATCAAAAGACACGTGAAGTTTTCTTATGGAGTCCACGTGAATTTTAATGCGCTTACGTGTATTACGGCGGCCAATAGATCTTGCGACATTATACTCCCTTTGTTCTCTGATTAAATCACGTCTCAACATTCGGAGTTTGTTTGATGTTGCGCTTGCGTTATCCCGTTCTCAAAAACAACGTGTCGGATTTCCATATAAATACGGTCTCGCGAGTGCGGCTACGCTACGGCGGAACAACTCAACATTGTTGCACAAATAAACGCATAAATTAAACTTTTTGTTCCAATGCGCACAATCCTTGCAAACAGCGTCAGTTGACAATATTTGTCACTCCTGAAATTTTACATATGGTTTATATGAATGAAATAACGATGTCACATTAGGAAATTAGACAAAGTTTTCCAAAGTTTTATTATGCACGCGATGCAGGTATATGGAGGGATTTTCTGATATCATCCATAATGAGATTGTGATATTAATAGATCGATAGTTATATTGACAGTGGCCGACATAATGGCAAAGTAATTTTATATAATTTTAAGTGGCCATAAAATATAATTTGTATAATTATGTTATCAGTTTATGATGTTAATAGTTAGTATGTCAACCTCTACGCGCATCGCATGTCGAGTATCTCATAAAGCGATCAATAACGCAATATATTGTGTTTACATTTTATATTTATTCCATTCATATTAGAATACGTTTTATATTTGTAAAACATTGTGCTATTGTATCATGTTTATTATGTGTGTTTATCACGGTGAATATTAGATAGTGAGTACACGTGTCGATGACACGTGAATTACAAGAAAAGAAAACGCTTGTTGTGTTTGTTTTCGGCATTTCGCGGCTGATCGGCGCGCGATTCCGTGCGACACGCTGATTTTATTCGCTCTCAGGCGCGGCGATACGTGCGAAATCGCTTGTGATTTTTCACGCGTACTGATTCATAGATAAACAGAATGTAAGGGGTATTTTCGTACAGCACAGCTGGCGCCTGGAGCAAGGACCAGTATATTTACACGTGTAATCGTTCTTTGATTTATGGGGGACCAAGAGAGAGAGAGAGAGAGAGAGAGAGAGAGAGAGAGAGAGAGAGAAAGAGAGAGAGAGAAGAGGAAGGGAGGAATATGAAGGGTTCCTTTACACCCTGGTTCCGACCCTTCTCGCGCACTGAATCAATCATTATAAGCTACGATTGTTCGCAACACACGCGTTTTCCTTCCGTCAGTTTTGCAGTCGTCCGAAATATCGCTGAACACGCATTGTTTCATATAATGGATTAAATCGTTCATCTCGCAGTTATACATTGCATCGTATTTTCATAAGATACGATATCTTAATATACTTGCTTTCGAAGTAATAATATATAAAAGAATTGCATATATATTATATTGATATATCGTACACCGAGAAAAAATGCTCTTGAATCAATAGCATTAGTCTAATTGGAAATAATTTTGTTAATTCACATTATTAATGAAACAAAGATCTTGATTATTAAAACAAGAGCATGGCACATTGTTTCATTAATGAACTATGCTGTTGATTCAACAGTATTTTTTTTCTCAGCATATAATCTTTTTTCTCTTAGGAAAATCGCGAAACATTGTTTTCGTTATACAGAAAATATTTCAGAAATAATAATTTCAGGAATATATAGCACAAAATGATTGACATATACGAGAGTGACGTAAACAAATTAATGTGCTCACTTCACATAAATTTTCACCTCTGACGTCAATCGTTCTATTGATAGTATCAAATTTATTGGGCAGCGTACATAATCGAAATTAAATAGAATAACAATCATCTAGATACGTAGCTCACATACGTCGTTGGAAATTTCTAATATAATGCGACGCTTCCATACATTTCGCCTAAAGTTTGAAGCTGTGGATGAGGTCATGGGTCATCTAACTTATACTCGGAAACGTTATAGTCCCGACGAAACCCTGAGGGATCGGACAGTGTCGACGCGTATGAGAGAGAATGTCACGGGATGTTACACTCCCTTCCTGTTCATCTGGTCGACAGCTTTGTCCATCTACCATCATCCTTTGCATCCTCCCCCGCGCAGTCCTTGCCTCTTGAAACCCATTTACTTTGATTCCGCGTAATAGCTTTTTGAATGTCGCCGCTCAATACGACGAAGCATGTGGAGTACATCGGCTGATTATTGCGGTGCATTGATTCCTGAAAGGAAGACCGCATGAACACACGGTGGAAAGCCTGTTGGGAAACCTTATTTCCTACGTTATCTGTTTTTTGAATTGCGACAGATCGGTACCTCGGTGGGTAAACATATGTGTCAATAGTCACTAGCCGCTAAAAGCTAGCCTCTCGCTTTTTTTTTTTTTCTTAAATAAGTAACACGCAATCGTTTTGCAATTTTGCAGTTAAAGAGAGAAAAATCTCTTTGATAATAATATATACTCGAGATAGCAATATATGACAGCAAATAATGTACGATTAAAATTAAAGAAAAAAAAAATAAGAAATTGATTAAATATTATATTAATAATAAGAGTAAGTTATTAATAGGCTAAATTATTATTACGCGTACAATAAGTCCTTTATATATAATAAATTTATTTATGAGGTGATGAACTACTTGTGAAATTTTCAAGGATTTTCCTTTCTTTATTTTGGAAAGCGAAAGAAATAAATTATTTTAAGCTTTTAAATAAAAGCAAGGTATTGTAATAGTGATTTATTACAAAATATAATAAACTCACAAAAAATTTTAATAAAAGCAAGTTGTTTTCGTCAATCAAGAAGTTTTTTTATTATCACAGAACAACACAAGACTCCATATTGTACAGGGATAACACGACAAATGATTGCAAAGTTAATTTCAAAGGTTTTCAAAGTTCCATCCATCATACTTTCCATTTCTACAGATTATCATCTTTTTCGAGATTTTTTTCTGAAAATAATCAGTAAAAAATGATTAACAAGAAAATAAAAAAAATTATATAAACTATTGTAGAGCTAAATTTTATATATCCATATTTTTTATATCCATAATTTATATAAACTAAAGAAAAGTTATATATTAAATGCATACTTTAATGAATAGATTACTTAAATTAAAAATATATTGTATACTCTATACTCATACATTGTATACTCTATAATATATTACTCTAAACAATTTTCCTTTTTCTCTATTTCTTTCTCTTTTCTAGAAAAACGTAATATTCACCGGATTTGATATATCTATAGAAATAGTTTTCTTATCTTGCCAAAGAGAATGTATTGAACAAGTTTACAGTGAGTCATTGCTCAAGAATTACTGAAAGCATCCAATGACGCATACCTACCGAACCCGGAAAAGTACTCTTTTGTAAGGTTTGGTTTTTGTCCGGATTCGTTACGAAGGAATCGGTCTTTGTCCTTAACAGAGTTCTTTTTTTTTAACTGTCGAACAATCACATGCCAAATATTTAAAAGCCACGGCTGTCGCCGCAATCGGAATATCTTTTAACTTCTGACTTATCGAAGTACTCGTGATTTCTTTACGACTATAGTATTAAAAAATCGGAATTTTCAATATTTATAAGTAATACTCAGAAAGAACACTTTAATTATGCTAATACTAACTGTAAACAATCCCATCCGACTGATAAATTTCATATTATGGTATGACTTTCCGCTGGGCTATATTGTGAACTTTGCTTTTCAGGCAAATGGATTGTGCACGTGCTACCTGTCCGGATTACACTTAGACATTTCAAGCATATTATGACATATATGTAACTTGAATAATAGAGGAACATCGAGCGTAGTTGCCGCGCTCATCGGAGAATTATAACGACTGATATTAACTTGATAGGGAGAATCAAAATGGTAGAACATAGTATCTAATGTGTCTGCTATGTTATAAGCGTAATTTATGACCGTTGATTTGTGACCGCCTATGTAATCTCTCTCTATATTTTATGTAAGATGAATATACATTGCATTTATCAACGAAGAAGATTAAATTAATTTCACCTCATTTCTCATTTTATCGTAAATATTTCAAAAATTTTTAAATCGATTAAGAATTTTTTGTTGTAAATATATTTTAACGATGTTGTACCCTAGCTGACGTTAGTTATTTCGAGAGATTCCTCGTTATTTAGTTGATTTCCCTCTTCATCCAATTACAATGTAACCATTGCGCTTCCCTGATTCCGTATCGATCAGGCAATTTAGGGTTAATAACGTTGGTCGGCCTCTAAACAGGCTTGATGACAGTAGTAAGCCTTAAAAGAGCGAGCAAGAAAATAGAGTACGAGCGAGCAGGGGGTCGAAAGAGACAAAACGAGAGAGAAAGAGAGGGGGGGGGAGAGAGAGAGAGAGAGAGAGAGAGAGAGAGAGAGAGGGGGGACTACCATAAACCGAGAGGCTGTTTCGGGCAGAGGAACGAGATTATCGCTGTAAAGTTCCTATCTAACGAATTTATGAAACGCTACACCGTCGAGCCCTGATTTAATAACCACAGACTCCGGCCGACTTCCTCCGTCCTCTCGTGTCCCTCGTCCTCCGTTATCCATAAATTCCCGTCGTCCCGGCGCGCGTCGGTCGGTAGGTGTTCGAAAGTCTCTTCTTGTTCGAGAGCCGTTGCGGGCGGGGAAGGATCGGAGCGCAAGAACGAGAACCTTTCTAGGAATTCCGAAGAATTCCTTTCGCCCGCTCTCTTTCGGTTGCCGACCCGTTCGGAAACCATCCCAGGAGATCCCGTCAACGAGATATCGGTCGTCGCTCGGTCTTTTCTCGGCGTGGCTGCACCCTCGGATCCCACCGACTTAATCCCGCTTAATCCCCGATTGCATCTGCATCCGAGAGATGAGTACAGCTCGATTTTTTTATTTTTTCTCATGTAACTCAATAGAATAAAAGCTTTACATTTTTTGGTAGATACAATGAAAATTAACGGTTTTATCGGTAGCGTATTAAAAGAGATTAACGAAAAAAATGAAGTATTATTGTGTATTTAACTTAATAAAAGTAAGATAAAGTGTATTAAACATTTAAATCGATTTTGCATATATATATCTGAGAGATTTGCTCGATTCTTTGCTACTGCTTAATTTTCTAAGCTTTGTCTAAGCATGCTGAAATAACCTGAAATGAATGGATAAATGTCTTTTTTCTTTATTCTTTTACTCTGCGAGGTTCGTCGAGTGGCGGAGACGATTCACGACGAAGGGTACCGAGTGCCGGCAGATGTTGCCCCGTGAAAAATTTCCTCGCTCGAACGGCAACGTAGTGTAATCTCCCTTCATAGACGAGAGGATGTCGGGCATGAGTATTTCAAAGTCTAGTTCTTGCATGAGATAGATGCATTTAAATCACCTAATCATTTTACGTCATGTTACGATGTCTCTTTCTTTGAGATCTCGTTTTTTCGTTTCTTTCATTTTTTTGCCTGCATGAAAATAATATGTGGAAGCAATAAGGCGTGTTTTTGAATTCTTGACGATGATGATTTGCGAGTGCACCCACGATTTTCCACGTTCCTGATGTACTTACCGCGAGCAAATCTGCCTCTGATCTCTTTGTTGTTCGAAGTCTCTTCAACGATTGCGACGTACAATTTTGGAGCATTACCACTAACAACGTCACTCTAGAAAACAGCATACCTTTGCATGTATTTGACGAACATGAAAATTGTGATGCTGTAAGTGTCATTGAAAACTGGCAAAAATTTAAATTTCAAACTTTACTCATTTTTAAATTTAACAAGGAATCTATTTTAGCAGAATAATTGTTGAATAAATTGAATATTGAATATTGAATATGAAAATTGAATATTTATCAATTTTTCATATTATGTATATTACAAATGCACGATTTCTAAATATTATTTGGCACCAAATTTTAGCGTTTATTTTTCGTATTATCATGTTTTATTGTTAAAATCAGTAATATGACATTTTGGATTTACTAGTATTATAAAGTAATATTATGGAACTAATATTATTATTTTAAAATTAGAATATCACGCAGCTATTTATGCAAATTATCACGAGTAAATTAAACTACTTTATAAATCTTGTATTCTATTTAAATTGTAAGTGATTTTATATTAAATGCGTATATTTGTATCTATACTATATCTGTATCGTATATATGTAATCTGTATTAATTTTTAAAGAACACTCTAATATCACAGAGTTATTACAACTTTATGTGTCTACCTTTATATATTCTGAATGATCTATAATTTACAATATTATAGATGACGTTGCTAAAATAGAATGAAATGGGAACGGAAGTGTAAAGGAATGCATGTACTTCCATCCGGAATTAAATTACTAAAATTTGAAACGTACATAATGCAATGAATCATGGATCATTATGATTCTTGACAATTGACGCCAAATTGATGTTAAATTTGTAAATGTGGAATAATCAATTTATGAGCATATAATAAGTAACTTCATCTATTATGGGACAAAATTTACTATTATGCGACTATGACTACGTGTTTAGCTATATATTAGGATTATTAAATTCGCTATATTAAAATATTTAATTAGTTTATCTTATTTCCAATCATGGTTTTAAAACATACAGTCAACTTTATTTATGCAAAAATAGTTTATCAATCTTAAATTATTTGCAGAATTATTAAATGTACTTTGCTAAATATGTACATTATTGGTATAATACTCTATCGTGAAGTCGATTTTTTTTGTTAGATTCGATCCGCCAAATGAACGACCGAAGCAACGACGATGATTTATAAAAAGGGCGTATAGCCCGCAATTTACGCAAGGGATTTAGCGTAAATCGATACTCTGGCCGATCGAACACCTTCGACGAGGAGCATCCGGTTCATAAGTCAGCGGGGGAAAAGCCGCGGCGAAGTGGCCTGAATACTGACGTTAATCGTTGGGGCATGTGTACACACTCCAGGTGATATTCTCTCGGTGGCCGACATTTATTGCTCTCGAGGTAATGCCTTTCCCTGGACCGTAAACAGGCCGTAATTTACGGATCTGCTTCGACTCCGGGCTCTAGAAGAATAATTGCTGGGACACTCGCGCCACTCTATATCTGGACACGTACATCACGTCTCGTCTGACGATTTTTACAATTTGATATCAGAGATAGAATTTTTGTTACATCAATCATTTTAATGTAACCTAACGACTTAATCGACATCAACAATGACCATACTCCGATATAAGTTATTATCTTTTATCTTTATTTTGAAAAGAGATGAAGAAGTCAAGCGTGTCAAATAATGCAGACAATTATCTACAAAAATTGATATTGGAAAAACTGAAAAAACGTTAATAATTGAAATTTTGTCGAGTTAATTATACATATCTATCTTGTCTGTAATACTCCTACATTTGTCACTAATTTTTATGTGGTAACTTTAATTTATCCAATTTTACGGCGATTATCGGAGAAAAGAAATGAGTTGTGCGGATGATATAACATCGACGTTTCTCTTCGCGTAACGGGAAAGATGGATATAAAGCATTTATAGATTTCCGTTCTGCGAAAATTTTCGCGTTCTCAGAAGGCCACGCTCGCGCCGTCTCGAAGACGCCAAGACCGTAGCCGTCTCGAAGACGCGTGTCTTCATTGATTCCATCTTCCCGCTTTCTTCTCTCACGTTCTGTTTCCCGACCGAGAGCCTGAACCCTGAGATGTAACTCGAGTTTCCCAACCACGCGCAAATGTCATTTGTAGACGTGCCTTTGCGCGCGCGTACATCATCTCGTAGCTAACGGGTGTGCGACGTTGAGACGACGATGACGATGAGGACGACGACGACGACGATGACGACGACGACGACGACGACGACGACGACGACACGTCGACTGTGCGTCTGTTTCCATGGTTACCGTGGACGTGGAGCTAGGACCGTACGTCTCATGTAACCCCCTTCGGCGCTGATGCGCGCAGGGGTTCGAGAGGGGTCCCGCCGAGAAAGGGGCTGGCCGCAGGCGAATTAAGAGTTTGAAAGGGCTCTATCTCCTCTACCCGGCCTTTTTCCCATCTCCTTTTGCTTTTCCCTTCCCGATATTCCATCGCTTTACTTCGCGTGCCCTTCTTTGACGTCTCTCTCTCTCTGATTCTTCTTCTCTAATCACGGGTCGACGAGCGCTTTCGTCTTGCTTCAATATAAGAATAGCTGGGAATGGTCGAATGTCGTTAATATCAAGCACTATCTGTTAACTTGTGAGTATTCGTGATTAAGATCATGATTAAAGTCCGCATTCTGTTTAGTCAGATAATTTTATTATCTTGGTGTTATATATAATAGAAATATGTATAACTTTAAAGATTCTATTGAATATTAAAATATAATTAATCTATTATAAAATACTAGCATAAAAATAATTATGGATTCATTCAATAATGATTTATCATAGTACTCTCTGCGAATTATCTCTCTCTCTCTCTCTCTCTCTCTCTCTCTCTCTCTCTCTCTCTCTCTCTATTTTAGAAAATATATAATCTTAAAAAAAAGGAACAGTAGAAAAAAAGAGAGAAAGAAAAAGAAAAAGTCTAAAATATTTGCTTACTATATGATTTCTTTGTTCAAAATTTTTTAATTAATTGTGTTAATATTTTTATCTTACAGTTACTTGAAATTGCTTCAAGCGATCAATTAGAAGTCCAGCAATTTAAACCAGTTTCTGATTTGCGAGATTCATTTGTGTAAGCGTTAATGAATCGTTAGTTGGTAATTTAAGCAGGATGCATTTCCGATGCGTACGGATTGAACAGGATTAATGATCCAATGATATATGATCCTTCATGGTATACATTGTATTGAAACATTGTTGACACACAATATAATCGCAAAAAGATTGTAGATTTTATAATTGTATTTCTACTTATCAATGAATTTTATAATGTGCTTCTATCCTCCTTTTTCTCTCTTTTTTCTCCATTCTTTGTGCCTAAAAGATTTTATCGTAAATAAATTCCACATATAGAGTTCATCATATGTAAAATAAATTCTCCAATTTTTTTTATAATGTGAATTTTATCTCACATTTTTCATAGTGAGAAAAATAATTAAAATTTTATTTTACATTATATATATAAAAATAATCTTATCAATATATTTAATATCACAATTATAATTTATATATATATTTACATAAATTATAATTTAATATTATATGTAGATACACACACATACACACACACACACACACACACACACACACACACACACACACACAGACACGAAAATATATTAATATCAAATTCCGCAACGGAAAATTCAAACTTGGAAAATATCAAATTATACATTAAATATAACATAAAGATTGCAATTATTCTATAGAATTTGAGAAAATCTCGATGTTTATGACATATTTATTAATCTTAATAAAAGTAATAAAATTGCATTGATATATATTTAAAAAGATTTCAATATTTTATAAAAGGCTGAGTTATCAATAGAAACAAATAAATATTTAGAATGCAAATTTATTTGGAATATGCATCCGTCTCGATTCTATTTTTAATACAATTTGCATGTTTATTTCCCAATCACTTAATATAAAACTCGAACGTTAAAAAAATCTGTAAATATATTTGGCATTTTTTTTTTACAAATCTATATACGTATAAACAGATTTACAGATATCTACGGTTATTGGTGCTTTAATGACAAGAAAAATGGACGCTACAACTCGTGTTGGAGATTCGCCGTATCGAATATCATACGTTGATTTATGTACCGAGCACAAGCAATCGTAATTAAGGGGTTTGTAGTCCGAGTAATACGAGCAGGGTGGTATAGCTCTTGCAATATGGCCCGATCAGTAATTGCGTTTGATACGGCGTTGTGAAAGTTTATACGCGCATCGGGCACATCGTCGGCGCCGTCGACAGAATTGCTTTTTAACATTCAATGGTTTAATTATGTATGCGCGAATGAGACAGAAACATGGCAAAACGCGCATTGAAAGTACAATCGAACGTATCATTATCATGATAACCTTGCACCGTTTAATTGCGCCACTTCTTCCGTTTATAGTTCGACGGGAATAAAATTGTCATGTTCGATATTACGTACTAAAATTACTTTTGCCATACCGTGAATTATAGTAAAAACGCTAGGTTTCTAAATAATCGCGAAGTAATTATAATCCAGACATTGATGGATTCTAGAGGCTTAGGATCGCATCCGCGTAAATAAGAAGGGAAGGACGCGCTGACAAATAGGGTGCGAAAACCAGAGTGATATTATGGGAAAAAAAACCGATAATTAGGACGCATTACATCTTGACATTTTTATAAGATTTTAAGTAATATTATTTCTTTCTAAAGTAATAAATTAAATTTTAGTTGTATAAAGGAAAGAATTTGTTGCATCAATAATGTAGCTGTTATTACAATTTTTTCTTCAACGGCAAATTTGCAATTAATTTTTTCTTCCATATCATTGAGAGATTTATAATTCGTAGAATTTGGAATATTATAAAATTATACATTCAAAAAATTATATGTATATGATGTGTAATGCAAAAAATATGTATGCCTTTAATATCAGACATATTAAAATTACAATTTAACATATATATATATATATATATATATATATATATAAAATTAAACATATACAATTTGTAAAAATTTTAATCTCGTACATCCTGATATTATTATTAAGATAATAGTATTAAGTATCCTTTTTCTATTTTGAATTCGATATACTCTTCTTTCTACACGTTTAAAATGTGTCCTTTTAAAACGTTTTTAGACACGATAAATTCTTCTTTTCAGATATCAAACATTTTTGCCGGATGTTCGAAGGCTCTATTATATCTGCCTACAAGATCGACAGATAAAACGAGCCGGGTTAGCGCACCATCAACGAACGAGGTATGAATCGCGATGATGATTTTGTCCGCCTCTTCGCGGACGAAGCTCGCAAGCTTCCCGCGGTGCAGACAGAGCCCGTGTCACTACTTCCGCGAGCATACGATATATCATCGATGCGGCAGAAGCTTTTAAGCTGTCCTGAAAATACCGGCCGGCTGTACGAGTTATTAATGTCCCGCCTCCTTATAAAGTACTCAATTTTCGTTCTGTAAGGAGGAGAAATATTAGCTGTAATACGGCCACCGCCGCACAACGAAACGTCGCAGTATATCAGCCCGACGAAAATTACGCTGCCGACGAAGATGTTAATATCGGTGAACCAGGAAGTTTGAGTCTCTACGGGCGCGCGCACGCTTGCATTTGCAGCTTACATTGTTTTGACAAAAGAGCGTCATGGTAAACTTCACTTTAAATGAAACTCGATAGTAATCGCCAATGGAAGCGTATTGTTCTTGGATAATACATACACCGAACGTATATGCTGAGGATCCAAAAAGTAATTTTTTGATATTCTTATAATAATGTGACTTTATTGTTTTAGTATCGCTTATTACATTTCTATTTCTCCCGGAACAATATTAATTTCAATATTATTTTGCAAATAAATTTAATCCAGATTCGCTTCTGCGAGTAAGCGCTGAATAAAAGACTCTATATGTTAAACTTTGTAACGCAATTTAATAATCTGTTGTTTAATATCACAATAAAGATAGAGTTTCAAATTAATAATTATAATGTACGAGTAACGAGTAACTATAATGTAATTAACGATTATGAAAATCATATACGAGAATAATAATTTAGTCTTATCAGCGTAACTATGTATATATGATTATAAAAAAAAATTGCAGAGGCATACAAAACCTGCGGAATATTCTTTATTTCATCTCTCTCGCGCGGCAAAACCTGCATTTTAGTCGCTTTTTGTAGATAGCAATAGTGGAACTTGGTCCGCAATATACAGTAATGGCCCGATGTGTACGGATCATTCATGAGGACGGGAACTTTTCGCGTTGGGGTGGCGTATGCAAAGCTCGCGGCCCACGGGCGGTACTCCCGGGGATGATTCTGAATCCCTGCATCGTCGAAGAATACGCGGGACCACACGCTTTAACCAAACTTTTCATCTGAGGGTCTTCCTACGGCTTCGCGCATTCGGTTCCTTTCATATCCCACGTCGTTTTATCCCACGTCGTTTCTGGGAGGGGCTTGTTTATAGCACCCTGTAGATATCGTAAAATAGGAAATAGCACCCCGGGGGCAAGACAGAGTTTTCCCTGAGACGTGATTGGAGTTAAGACAAGTCCTTCTGTCCGCCGGCGTTGAGGCCACGTCTCCTTGTCGCTCCAGACCGAAAAATAAAGCGTCAACGTCCCGGTCTCGGAGTTATTTTAGTGAACGCGACGGAAAGAAGCAATGTCGCTTTTTAAGCGGGCATTTGTCCTCGTTGACTTTTTGCCCGTGCCAGATGTTGCCTCTCAGTTAATTGTAACCGATCATCGTTGTTCTGTTTTGCTTTGAACATGGGACTTATAAGTGAACGGTTTTTGGGAGGCTAAATTGCTTAAATTCCTTCCTGTTTATCGTGTACACGTGTCTAAACTGCGTTCGCGTACGAAAATATCATTCTAAGAAGATCTACTAAAACTCAATTATAGATGCTAATGTGACAATGATATTATATTCATGATAATTTAATATTCAAAATTTTTTTGAAACTCCTATCATAAAATATATATATATTCCGAAATTAATATGTATATGTGTATGTATCTTTGTATATGTGAAATAAACTGTTAACTTCAGAATTCGCTGTTCTGTAATGTTTTCAGAAATTGCTTAATTGCCAAGAGCAATTTTGAATGATGTCGACAAACTTCGTATAAGATCAGGTGAGGTAATAATTTTGCATTATCAACAGAATATGATGTCATGTTAATTATTTAATAATACATTTAATAATTGTAAATTTATTGAAATAGATTAAGGGAACAAATATTCTTCTTTAATGTTATATAATATGTTAGTTTGTAATTACATATAAGTTAAATTACATATAAGTTAATAATATGTTAGTCTGTAATTACATAAAAATTTTCGTTGTTTGTTTAATTAGTTAGTCGAAAGTCTAAAGCCTATACTTGATTTTTTTTCGTATTACAATTATATTAAATAAGATTTAATGAAAGTTTTAATTGAATTTTCTTTTAGAAATTACAAATATAGGACTGCATTTTTTTATTCTATATAATCTCGCAGATTTTTTCATATCGTTTCATATTGCGTAAGCAGAAATGTATGATATTTGATACCAAAAGAGTGCCTTTTGCAAAATGATGTGCTTGTGTGCAACATGTTTTCCTACTTTAATGTTTGCAAATCGTGTAAACCCCTTAATGAGGCAGATGTAATGCCAGTCCAATTAAGCTATGAAAACGTAGTATCATAAAATGAAATACATTTCTCGATTTACACGTCTAATTTGCTCGTAATATGCAAAAAAATAAGAAACTAAATTTGTTATGAGGAAAATATGTTTGCACAAATTTATATTCATTACATTCAATTACAGAGATCCATACAACTATTGCGATCACATGTTGATAATAAATAAATCTTTAATTTGAAAAAATTATTTGGTAAAACTAGTTTTTGAATATTTTTTATTTTTTTATTTTTTTATATTTTTATTATATTTTTTATATTTTTATTTTTTTATATAAAATTATTAAAAAAGATGACTATTATGCTTTAATGCTTAACAGAATAATTTACACTCTAAAATACCAAATATATAAAAAAATTGCTAAAAAATTCTACAAATTTGCTTAAAAAAAAATTTAGAGAAAGACGAGAAAGAAATTCATATAAAAAAGTAAAAAGTAAAGTAGTAAAAAGCTTTTAAAGATTTTTTTGGGATTTAAACGATCAAAGAAACGAAATTTTTTGCAAGATAAACTCCATAAATACAGAAGAAGATAATAAAATCTTTTTTATTCAATTTTAAAAAACTGCTTTAATAAAATTTTTCAATTATTTAATATATATAATGTTATATCTGAGTATTAAAATATGTAATTCAATTCAAAGATTAAAAAGATATGAAATGAGATAAAATTGTTGTAAAATTTTTATCGAGGAAAAATCAATTTAATCAATTTAAATATTAAATTATATGATTTATTATTTTATAATATTTTAAATAATTATATTGTCAGTATTTACGAGAAATTTGTCCATATGTTAACTTAAAAAAAAAAAAAAAAATAAAAAGATTTAACTTTCGTTATATCTATTTTATTCAATTAAAGACGTATATAAGTCTCGCTCTTTTTGTTATTCTTTTCCTTTTTATTAGAGTTTTGTTTGTACATTTTCTGTTTACATAGCTATCATCTATAAAAACGTGTATACGTGACATCTAAATGTATGTGTGAACATTGAGCTGTGTGTTGAGCTCGGATCTATCGGTTTGCTGAAGCCTAAATGACCGTGCGCATCGGTCATCCCTGCGGGGTTGCATCGTCACGCTTGATCGATGTCGTAATCTCGCGAGTGCTCCAAACATCTTCGATTCCGTGAGGCTCGGCCATTCTCAGCTATGTTCAGTCTTTCGTATGAGCACGATTTCGTTTGATCTCACCACGATTTCGAATACGAGTGACGGTTCAAATCTGGATATCAAGAGAATTTCCTTCCAACGCGACGCCTCATAAAAAAAAGTTGTTTCATCCAAATTATCGAACGTGTTAAATAATCGTTAATACAAAATATGCGTGACGCGTATCGATTGCAGTAGTATATTCCCAGCAAACACCGAATATAAATGTTATATAACATAGAAGTGACATATAATATTACAGATGTTATATTATAGTTACTATATTATAGTATGTTATATTTACTTCACATATATAACATAACTGAGTTATGAACATATCATACTGTTCCGTTATTTATATGTTATAATAAACGAACAGTATAATATAACTGCAATGCCATATGTTATATAAATTATATTATATTAATATTATATTGACATTATATAATTTGAATTACGCGGGATTCTAATTTAGCATGTGGCATTCCCACTAGATGAACGATTGAGTTTTATTTCTCAAAAATAAAACCTATAAATAAAAACTATACAGGATAGAATAGAAGATGCAGTATTATGAGATTATTTTAATCATTTCTAATTAAATGATTTTTTGAAGATGACTTCCCAAAATAGGACTCCACTTAAATAAAATAAAGTCTTTCCAATGAAAGTAAATTAAATATTATTTTGACAATACAATTATTAATTAAACTGACGAAGAAATAACTATAATATAACTACTATATATAACTTATATAAAAGTTATATAATATTGAAATTATTTATATTGCAATTATAACATTTCAGTTATATTTGTATTATATAATTTTAACATTCAATGAGAGAGAAATTACAAAACTAACATGGATGTTACATGTAATATGTTTATTATATTATCTATTACATTTTGTTTTATTACGACAATATAATATATTATATATCTGTATTTGCTGAATTGCAATCACAGAGGTTCTTATTAAACGGCGAACGGAAGACACTCCTGTCACGAACCGTTTTCCAAGCGTTAGTACACAGAATATATATGGGCGAGTATATATGGGCACGTGCGAGTTCACCAGTTCTTTGCGTTTCGCGCCGATTGTCAATCAAAGCAATCTCACCCTTGCGGTTTTAATCGTCGAGAGCGAGTCTGACGCATACTGACGAGCATTTCTAGAACGCCAAAAACGCTGCGCGACATTTGTGTTATGTCAATTCGTGTGTCGATTGCGACATTCGCGTTTAGGCCCTGCGCACAATAGAATAAATACTACATTTTTGGAATAAATATTAAAGGAATAAATATTAAAGAACTATATCTTATACTTGTTTGTGTCCATTGTGCCTTATAGTTAATCTTTAGTCCAAATTTTTATTTCTAAAATTTAATATTTATTCTTGTTCCTGTGGTATATTCCTTCATTATATGTCTTGTCCTCCATTATAAGGTCTTATCATTTAAAATCGTTGCTTATATTGTTACGGCAGCTTTTGTATTTTGATGCGCATCGTTATTCTATTCAAAATGTATTCGATTGAAAGTATGGGTTATCGCATTATGTAATATTTATACATTTACATGCGTTTTTGTGAATAGGGACAATGCCATTGTGCTGATTTTCTTTTGAAATAACGAAAAATCTTCGAAAAATCATTAGATTCAGTCAAACTATTGATGAGATCTATCCACTGCCAATCTACAATATGATAAATAAACGCACGTGTTATAATTGCATGACTTAATATTGATTAGTAGATGAATGTTTTTTATTTTGACAAAATTTTTCTGGTTAGAGAACTTTATATTTTTATAGTACAAAATGCTGGATATATCCGAATACGAGTTGTCTGAACACAAATCTCTTCAAAGTTGTACAGATATGTGTAATTTGTATTAAAAAAGTTATATTATATCTATATCCCATTTAATATTTGATTCGTATTCTTCTTTATTTGCAGCTTTTGCATGGACAATCAATTAATTATTATGTCCTTACTGAAATGGTCGGTATTTTATTGTGAGAAATATTACTTATCGCTATACGCGATGATAAATAACGAGTTGAAATATATAATATCCACTGAATATTGGGAAAAAATATGCACCAAAAGTTGCATTTATATTACACAAATATATCAGGGAATTTTAATAACGCAGATGAGAAGAAATTTGGAAAATAATTGAAAACGAACGAAACTAAATGAAAACGAAAATAAATATGATGCATGTTTTAAATAGGTATTAAAAACGTGCCACAATTTAATTTATTACTTATATGTTTACAAATCGAATTTTTCTGAATTCGAAGTTCAAACCGTGGCCTCGCGCGAGTTCGGGGATGCCAGAGTATCCCGATAATAATATCGTAAGCATCCCCTGATCCGGACACGTCCGTGATTCGCGCGGTCTCGACTCGACAGTGGTGGAATACACACGACACAGAGATCGCGTAGGAGCACCTAGGGTGGCGTCGTCCTCCTCGAAGCGACGGCGTCGGAGGGAGCGACGGGGGAGATGGCAAGGGCGATGGGCGAAAGGTGGGGCGCGGGTGACGCGCGGTATTCAAGGCAGTGGTGGGGTCGGCGCAGCAGGGGAAACAGAGCACGCGGGTTGCCGAGTGAGCCAAGGCAGGGATAACGGCTACCACGCCAGTAGGGGTGGCGGTGGGTCCCTCGAAAGTCCGACAGAGTGCTTCTCTCTCTCCACTCTCAGTCCCGAGAGCGGAGCCAGAGAGGCGGGAGAGCACGACGCGCATTCGAAGCTCGCTCATCGTTCCGCACCTCGTATACCGCACGATAAGTGCGGATACCGTCGCGTTCCGTCGCGTTTTTCATCGCGGTCGTCTTCTCGCGCGTTCGCCTTGCGTGACATCGCGAGCGAGCAAACGTCGTCCGTTGCGGCGCGAGCAAAGGCGAGAGGCCGGGGTGTTGTGGAATCTGCACGAATCTGCGCTTCTCTCAGGGATTTGCTCGGATACCAGTGCGCGGGATGACGCTCGCCCTTCCCGCAGTGCTGTGAGAAGGGCGGACCGATCTCGCGAAAGCAGTGTCGAAGGGATTGCCGTTATCTGGGAGCATCGCTCACGTTATCTCGGTACGAGAGGGGATGATGTGGACGGTCTTGGAGCAATTGTCTCTGCGTGTGTGGGTAGAACGAAGGACCTCGTGGGGTGGGCCACGCGAAACGATTTTCGGGAAGGGTCGGAGAGAATTTCTCAATTTTTTTTTCCCGTTTCTGCGGACGTGTTGCGATTGACGTTTGACAAAGATATTAAAAAGAGAGCTCGTCGTCGATCGACTTCGTGCTCTGCATTGTAGCGATATTCCGAACCGCGAATCCTCGAAGGCTTCCGTGTTAGGCTTCTCGTTTGGAAAGGACGGGCGCGCGATGCTCTCGTTGAGAAATACGAGAATCGCACTCTCGTTCTCTCACGCGAGATCGATCGTCACGTGCTCTAGACGGCTGCCGGAATTCGCGTGCCGATCGCGGAGACCCGTCACGTGCCTCTCGACCGCGAAAGAGGGTGGGTCGAGCCTCGTCGGTTCTCGATTATCTTCGCTGCCTCGCGGATGCACTTCGATTTTTGTGTGACGCTCGTTTCGAATTTTGTTTCGGTCTTTTTTTTTTTTTAATCTACCTCCAACATGCGCTTTAACGCGCGCTTTCGAAATACGATGACCAGCCTGCCGATGATGCTCGACGCATCTCCGCACCGCTGCGCTACAACACGGATTACGTTTCATCCTCCTCTATCCGACCTTGCTCTTCCCTTTTCCTCCCCCTGGAAAAAGAGTGCATGCGAGTTCGTGATTTGACATGAATAGGATTTACAAGAGCAGAGTGGTAGTTCGCTGCCCGTGACGTATAGCTCGTCCTTAAAATAAACATCGATGATAGATGTTGTCGCGATATCTTTTTCGCCCTTTTTTTTTCCGAACGTGTGATTTTGGCCCTCGGCTTTGCAGGAAGAGAACCGGGGGGAGAGGGAGGCGCGCGATGGGGCGATGTGAAGCCCTCGCGTCAGGCGGCTACAGGGAACAGTCATAGCGTACGAACAACACGCGAGTAGACGAGCGATTCAAGGGTTCGTCGGGACAAAGCGGCCGCGCGCTATGCATATGCACGAGGAACTTTGTGTACCCGGTTTGCGGGGGCCGGTGATTACAGGTGGGAATAAACCGATACCGGAGGTTGCCGCCTAAATACGCGCCGTGACCCACTTTCCATAAGTTTCGGACATCCGCCTCCGCCGTACTGACGGCGAGACCCTATGTACTTACGTAGTCTCCCTCCGTCCCGTAATACGAAATATCAACATTTGCACATCGGGACGTGCGCGCGCGTGCGCGCGCGCAAAGGCGATACGACGAAAGTTACGAGGAGTTAATTTTACGGACGGCACAAATGGAAATATACCCTGTGAAACTTTCGGAGCGAATAACGCGCGTTTCGCCGTTTGTTGTTTCAGAATATAGGTTTTGAAAACGAAGTGGAAAATCGCCGGTCCGTGAAAAGCGTCGTTTCTCGCGAGACTGCCGCGCGCGTTCGGCAAAAAATAAAAAAATATACTCGATAAGATCCATAATCGTGATCGCGCGAGATGGTTTCTCAGTTATCTTGAAAAATAATATCGTGATCTCTTTCTCTCGATTGCCGCTTCGCTCACGGGTCTCCCGCATTTACTCGGACGTCCCGATATTATGTCGTTCGTACATTACCGCGAATATCAAGAACGATAATTTATGGACGACTTTTTTAATATTCGAGGCACGCGGAACGGTATCGGTGTATCAAACCCACAAGTACGACCGACCTGCCGGAACGATCAATTTAAAAGGCCATCCGTTTGCGCGAAGATGATTTATGCCCCGATTCGATGCGAATAACGCGTACTCGAATCGCTCGCTCGCACGCTCGTCGTTCGCGATTCGACAGCCGGCGGTACGGAATTATCCGAGATACTTCAATTAATCGCGTAAATCATCACTCGACTCGAAAACGAAACGATGAATGATTCGCGTTGCGATACGATTTTCTACAAAATTGCGCGTCGAACGAAAGCGGAGACGTCCCCGTAAATTAGCGCGGATCGCGATTCGGATGATTTCAGACAGGGACGCTGCGAAATCCTATTAAAGATTGCAGCTTGATCAACCGTCGCGATATGTTGCGAAACACAATGACAATTACAGAGTATTACATATACATGCATTTGCCGCGGATTTAGACACTCGTTATACGCATGCATGCATTACAATTGGCGTAAATGACGCGTTCACTCCAATAAAGCAAATAATCTATAATAAACATTCCCGGTGTCGTTCTTACTGCAAATATGGACAAAAGTTGCAAACGCGACAAGTATGATTGACGGTACAAATTGTAACTTTTTTTTTTTAAAGCTCGCTAAAATAAATATCAAAGCAAAGCAAATATCGGAAATATTTTCTCCTAACGTAACTAACTTGTAATTCACACGTATTGAACACTGAGCGCCTGAGCGCGGGGCATTCTCTTCGATAATATAGGAGCGCGGATGCGAATTAACAGGAATTAAAATCTAGCTCAGCAACACACGTTAAACGAAAAACGATCGACGCGAGCTCTTTCTTCGCCGAGCGGAATTCACCCGGTGATTTGAGTCGCGTCGCTTACAACGACGCTTCAGTGCTCAAGTTTAACGAGTCTCTTACGTCAACATTACGCTCGGGGGAATTCGACCAGGTTCTTCTAAAATCCGATAATCGGTCTGTGCATTCGGCGGTAGTGAATCAAGCCGGTTCCACGAGAGAAACGTACCATTGTCACGATTTCTTCTTCGCGGGAGATTTGTAGCGATCGCGTTAGGAAGTGTTCGGGTCGTCGATTTTCTAACGCGACGCTCCCTCGCGGATCAATTGCAGATTCCTCGGTGCGTCCTGTGTGTCGGATTGTTGATTCTCGGTCCGATCTGTGAAGTGTCCGATCCGAAAGCCGTCGACGGACGGGGAGAAGAGGCGAGGTGGTGGCACGAAGAGAGAGATGCGCGACGCGGACGAGAGGTCGGCGTCCGGTTTTGTCGCGGCGGAACCGCAGCTTCCTCGCGCGGCGGTGCGTCGTCGATGCTGAATCGCGCGCTTGGCACGTACGTGGCGGCGGCGGCGGTGGTGGTGGTTGTGGTGTTCGAGCGGACTCTTTCGCGCGGATGACAGCTGGACGTTTTCGCCGCGAGGGTGACAGTGAGATCCTCGAGCTCAGTTGAGCTGGGAAGAGACGAGTCTCTCGCAACGCCGAGAGTTCGAGACACGCCGTCGGTGATATCCGGCGAGGATTACTGCGCGAATCGGGTAGTGATCGGTAGTGATGCCGTGATGGGCTGCAGCTCGAGATCGTTCTTTCTGACCACGCTCCTCCTCGCGGCTGGATTACTGTCGATCGCGTTGTTCGCCGAGATAACTGGCGCGACACGTAAGTTTTTTCCCTTCATGCTTGAAAATAATTTCACGGATAAATTTGGTTCGTTATGCAAATTTATTCACGGAACGATTTGATTGTGGTCTTGGAATTTGAATTTTATTTTTAAAAATCTTTCTCAGCGTTAAAGAAACAAATATTTCTCTCTATCAAAAGTATTTGTAGATCTATGAATATTGTTGACGATATTAATTTGAAAGATGACAGCATCTGCGATGGAAAATTAAATTTGGAAAATTTTGGGATAAATATATTAAATTTATTTTCTATTCTCAAATGTTTGGCGTATTATTTTGAAAATTCATGATTTGAAAAATCAACATATTTGACTTACATTCGCGAATTTTACGGTTAACTAATTGATTATACATGATTATGATTTAATTGCATGTTAATACAATTTAGTCGTGAAGAATGCAGAAATGCAAATAATGCGAATATTCGAATTCACATTTACGTTCTCTTATGAAAATTTTTATTAGGTCATGCAATAGAGTGGGAGCAAAATTGTAATTTATGAGAGATTGCATAATTTAATTGCAATTTCGATGTAGGAAATTTTAATGATAGTATTGCTTTTATGTGCTATAAATGAAGGCACGCGTTAACTTCGCTTTTCATCCGTTATTGCATTTTCTGCCTTTGTGAAACTATCGATATTATCATGCTAAGGGCAAGATGATCATATAATGAACGATAAATGCATAATTTGACTGTAGTGTCGACATGAAAGATTTTAATTATGCAGTAATATATAAATGCACATATCAGAGATTTATAACTGAATTAATCTAAAAAATTTTACAGCTGCTTATTCAACGATCCGAAACTTTATGAAACATGATAAAAATCTCAATTTATGAATAAAATTCTTTTTTAATGTTTATCATTTAATGCTACATTTGGTGAAAGAATCGAAATTGTAATATAAAATATGAAATAAAATAAAAGAATTATAAATATAAAAATATAAAGTATGGTTTCTTTTAATATACCCAATATTTCTAATAAGCAATTCATACAAATCGGAAAATAATGATAAGTTAAAGATAAAGTGTAATAGAATTATAAAATTATGAACTGAAACATATAGATATAAGTTAAAACTAAGCACAATAATCAGCAACTACTTACATTGATTTTTTTATAGAAATTTTTATAAAAGGATTTTTGGAAACAAAGAATTTTACATCTGAAAGATTGACATTTCCACGTATATACGGTAAGTTTTGGAAAAGGAAAATGAAAATTAAAATCTGGTTTAAAACGACGCACCCGAAATTTTATAGGAGATTACGCGAGAATAATATAAATTTTCTCCTTCGTATCTTTTTTTTTGTCCACGCTCTTTCCTCTCGAAATGCAATCGCGTAATTGCGGGCGATTAGCATTCCGCGCGAGGAGATCGCGGAGATTCCGTCGCATCCGGCCGAGGAAGCCTCTCATTAGACCGCGCACCGGAACTCGATGGGTCTAATTATTTTCCGAGTGCCTGCGAACTCGGAGAGATTCGCGTTTCAGGGGTGATTCGAATCGGGGTCACGCGCATGCATCGATATCCCTTTCTCGGCTCTCTCTTTGTCTCACCCGCCGTCGATCCACATATCCGTTTCCCTTGCACGCCCTTAATGTCGCGCTCGCGCATGTATCGACACGCGTGTACAGTCGCAAACTGTTTCTCCGGCAAGCAGCCATTCCTAAAATAGATACGCGTGAACATATTTTGCGAATCGCGCGTGGAAGTTGCTCGAGATAGTGAGTCGTGTAAGAAGAAATATGGACCCGTATCTATAACTCGAAAGTAGGAAGGAACATTTACGTTTTATGAGTCGCGCGCGAAAATGTTTATAGCTTTCGTATACATAAACTTATTTTGGTTTTCTTATACGACATCGAAAAAAAAAGTGCTTTTTATGTTGCTGTATATATCAATGAAAAATATAATATTTCGTATTGAAAGAAATGATTAAATGTGTTTATTGCAGATTTATCTATTTTTTTTTTTTGCATTTGTTAGAAAGTACGATGACACAATTATACAGAGATTTGGATAAATTCAACAAATATTTAATCAGAATATCAATACGGTAGAGTAACACTGTTATACAAATTTTGTCGAATTAAATCCGGCTGCCGTTTTCACAATTGCGTCGCTGAGTTTTTAAAAACGATAAAAATTGTTAAAAAAGCACAGAATGAAAACATAGAAATATCGCGTACGATGATGAAATGGCCTGTTTAGTCAAGAGCATACGCGGACGTGAAAAGGCAGGGACAATATAACGGAGGGGAGAGGGGAATATAATCTCCCCTTCCCTGCTGTGTCGTACTGGATTCAAGGGTTGTGCCCTCGGTGGGTCACGACGGCGGGCGAGGGAGCGCGGGGCACGAAACAAGAGGGATGAGGGAGGGATGACGATGGCTTCTCGCTCAAAGGATGCTGAAGCGAATGGGATGCGGACGTCGTTGTCACGACCAGGCGTGAGGTCGCTGATATTCCCTTGTCTTTTATTAAGGAGGGCTTCCTTTCTACGTTTGCGCCGTTCGTTCTTCCTTTCACGCCCTTGTCGCTCTGTTTAGCGGTCGCTGCCGATGTTCTTTTCTACGCTCTTCTCTCTGTCCGTTTCTCGTTGTACCAACACCGCCGCAATGCACCCTTGCGAATAATGCTATAATTATTTCCCTGCCTTTCTTTTTCTCTGTTTTTTTTTTGTGCCATTTTTTTCTGTCTCTTTCTCTTCCGTACACATGCACACGTAGATATACTCTCTTTCTCTCTTTCTGTCTAGGTTCATCTTTATACTCTCCGCGGACGATTCTTTGCAGTGCTCTGTCCGTCCCGCCATATGTTGCTGGTTTTTTTCTGATGGTCATTAACGCAGCGAACCGTGCGATGAATGTTTAATTTCGACTTTCTTGCGGTCCGCGAGAAATTGGTAGATTGCCCTTATCACAGTATACTCATTTGCATTCCTAATTCGAATTCTGAAGGTTTTTTTGGAGTTTAACGATGAATTAAAGAACTATACTAACGATTATATATTTCTATGCGTAATGTATGATAAATACAAAATATAATTAACTAAAATTAATGTTATAAATATTATAGATCAATCAGGTTAAAATAAAGTAATATTGCGCTTTATTTGATACAATTGATAAATAATATATCAATTTAATATTTAATATCCATCAAAGATATAGAATAACTTTTTCAAAGTTATTCGACCTCAATCGATGAGTATTTGATGATCAGAGATTGTACCCTATGGATATTATACTATGTTGTACTATATGAATATTAATTTTGATTTCTTCACGATAAGGCTGGATATGATACTGTACCTACGGCAATGCTTGAAAAATACCATTTACTTGATATCGTTCCATATATGATGCAAGAACTTTTGGAAGATATCCGCGAATGACCTCGTTTCCTTCCATTTGCTCTTTCGGTTCTTTCGAAGAAAACTTCTTTGCTCTTTTTCCCGACCGAGCGACCTCGTCATCTCGAATTTTTCACGTTTATTCTGGATCTTCCTCTTTGAGATACTATATAATTATATTTGTCCTGGTATAACACAGTGTTTTTTCCCTATCATTATGCAAAGTATTACGTATTTCAATAAGACGCGTTTGATTTTACGGGGGAATACCGGCGCATAGAGGCTTCATTTTGATCAAAAGTGCCGCTTTAACAGTCGGCGTCCCAACGCCACCTTTGAATGTACCATTTACTTTTCCTATGTCGCGATATTGGCTTTGTGAAAATGCACCCGACCGTTATAGATGTATCTTAAACGTTACGCGCGTTTCGTTCTTCATCCGTCTCGCTTTGTAGTTAACTATCTTGAGATCACTGCTTTGTTCGATATTTTTTTATTATTTCACATTTCTCATTGCTAACGTGGCACAAATAAATGCCGTTAATGGCGTAATGACATAATCATTTCTTAAAATGATCATAAAAATACCTCTACCTCGTCCCCTCGTACTGCATTTTTTATTATTACTCGCTCATTCATTTACGATACGATCTCTTTACGTAACGTCATTTTTATAGTCCTTATCTGCTTTCGCGGTCTCGCTTGCTATGTCTCTCCCTGTATTCTTTTGAGAAAGCACCTTACATCCCGGTTTGCACCGTCTCATTTTCTTTATTATGTTCTCCATTTCTCTTCCTTTCTGCTTTTTACAGCAATGTTTCCTCTCGCGTTTTTCTCGTTCCGAGCCTATAAACTATATTCGTGTTTTTCGATGACTCCTGCATCCTTTGTAGATATCCGTTAGTGCCATGTATGTCGAGATTTTTCAAGATGCGACATGGATTTGCAGGTAGTATCTTCGACCGTCTCACTTTCTAGGTCACTCTTCCCCATCCCTTATAAACGCCGCAATAAAAGTTTGCAACTTCTTCGTAACGCGGGCACACCTGCGGTCTCCTTTCTCTCTTCGTGTGTTCTTTTTCTCACTCTCGTCCCATATCCAGCGAGATTGATAACGCGTCTTTTTACAGTTCGGATCGTCCAGGATTTTTTGCCGTTGGCGCTTTCTGTCTCGCAAAAAGAGCCGGTCCCATCATCAGCAACGCCGCGGAAATCCGTGTAAATGCGTCGTCGATAATCTAAATGGTTCGAAGAAATCTCTCTCTTCTCTTCGGCATCTCCACACGCCTCCACGAAGAATGCCAATGGGGGAAAAAATTGAGAGAGCGCGCTGGCTACATGGCAGACGAATGCGAAAATCGATTTTACGACAGACGTGGCGCGCCCGACTTTCACGCCGCGTGCAAATAAACGCTCGTTACTCGCGACAGATTTTTCCCGTTTCATGCTTTAACGAGTGACTTATAGGCGGTAAACAATACCTTGCACTCACGTTTGCAGTAACGTCACGCCATTCCCCCGGATCCCGATGTAACAGCGAAATAAGAAAATATTATCTCTCGACGGCACCTCGTGCAGTTCGCAGTCGTGATAAAAGCGACACGCGAATTTAAAAAGTCGATCTCTCGCGAATATTCGCCGTATATTTGATTTCGAGAAATATATAGATATCGCGCGCACGACGATACGATCGACTATTAAAACGGATCCGCATCGGCGGTGCCCCGTTTCAAGAATCCAGTCGTTTCGGTTGGAGGAATCGTAATGTCGATACGTTACTCTGTCCATTGATGAAAAAAAAAAAAAAGAAAAAAAAAATCACGTCACGTATGCAACGTCAACAATGTGCTGTAAAATATTACGGGATCTCATAAACTCTTCCGCGGTTCTCCGTCCGCGCACGGTTTATCAACTCGATTCGTGATGCGCGCGCGGAGGGCGAACGCGGGGTTTTATCGTCGCTGCACGACAGATGTGGAATTGATCGAATTGCGAATTTTTTTTCACGAGCGCTCGCCGATCGCGATTACAAAATCATTGACCGCGCGCCACTCTAACGCAACGTAACGCGCAACGCGGCGTGGCGGCGGCCGGCGCGGCGGTCGGCTCGATGCCGATGCGCCTGGTTTCGTTTTATTGGCATTGCTCATTCCGGCGTGAACGGGCGATATTACGCATTAGAGATTACGCCTGTGAGCCGGGCTCGGCTCGCTGTCGGATCGCGTTCGTTTTCGCGAAACCATCGAACCGGGAGCAATCGATACGCGGCTCCGTGAAATTATGAGCCTCATCGCGCCGACGTTTTATCATCTCGAGGATTTATATTTCGAAAAATATCCCTCCCCTTCGCATCGCATCGCATTGCGTAACTATGATGAATATCTTTTTTTTGCCGCGCGGCACGCATGAATTGAGATAAATGCATTGTATTGTATATAAATATTGTATTGTATATATAAATGTATCGAACACTCTCGATATATGTTAGATTTAGCAAAAATTAAATGAATATCGAAACTTGAAAATGATGAATACCTTCTCACGCAATCAGTTCAATGTATGCTTTTGCTATTCTATTTAAATTTTAAACGTAAAATTAAATACGTTAATACGTACTTTTTGCAATAAGCAAAAAGTAGTAGTAGTAGTAGTAATATTTATCGATTCTCCTCAAGGATACAATTAATATCGCAAAGAATAAGGTCTGATTAATAAAAAATAATAATAAAAATAATAAAAATATAATAAATATCAATGCATCGATAAATAAAGAGATATATTAAAAACGCTTTTGCATTTGGTTGCTACAGTTGGAAACCCTCGTTAGAGTTTCCAGTGTGCGTAATCAAGGACAGTCAGTAAGTTTGTAGTTGCAGTTGCGGTTCGAGGACTGCTCTAAGTTTGACGGCGCTGTTTGAGACAATTAGCGTCTTTGACGTTAACGACATTAATAATTAATAATCGATATTTGGAAATTTAGTAACTCCGTGCTGCGGCTTCTCTTCGTAACATCGATAATCGTATTCACGGTTGAGTTGAAATACAATGTGCTCGTCGATTCATATCTGCGAATATATTAATTGCATGCTTTTGATAAGAGGGCAAACAACAGTGTTATTGGAATATTAACACATCACCGGGAGCGTAAGTTATTGTATGACCGTAGTATTCCCAATTGTCCGGCGTGACTGTTTATAAAACCTGGGATTGTTACAATTGAATATAAATGTTGTCAAATAAAAATAATTTTATTGAAAAAAATGTGATATCTGAAAATTATTGATATGAAAGGCTTAAAATGATTTTCCAATGATATTAAAACAGTCTTTATTTATTTTATTCTCGAATTCTGTCATCTTAATTATATAATAAAATTGATTTTTGTGAAATTATCGAAATTTGTGAAATTATATTTTGTGAAATTATATATTATTATTATATATATTAATTATTATATTAATTTTTATTTTTATTGTATAATTGCGGTAACATTTTTATTATTATTTGTTATATATTATTATTTTTGTATCATTTTATACGAGGGAAATATCTCTATATTACGTCTCTAATATATGGGAATAGAACGATGACTACGCTCGTTACTAGTCTCTGTGGAACAGTTGAAATGTGAATATAACGTTTGATGATCGGCACTGTCACCGTCAAGTCGCATCGCAGTACAGTTGAATGAAGCGCAAAACAGCTCATCCTCGATCTGCGTCATCGCTTTTAAACAATCGACATCTTTGATATCCGCGGCTTCATTAATAATCCATGATAGACATTCAAACTCCAAACACTATTCATCACTATTGTAATACGGCCCTCATTATGTATTTGATGTTCGCTGAGTGAATTTTCGTTTATTTTAACACATCTCTCATATTTTGTCACATAATAACTATGGGAAATTGTTTTCATCGATTTAAATTAATTACTCTGCCACCGATGCTAGTACTTGTTTTATCAAACATTGATGAATAAATTGAGGACGGTTGCATTCTGTTTTGCTAAGCGTCTAAATATTTTTGATTGTCTTACACTCAACCAAAAAAATGTTTCGTTAAAATTCTAAATGTTACAATTAAAATGTGTCGATGTTTTTTTTTGTACTTGCTAGAAAATTGTTTGTCATATATATAAAACTTATAGCAATAATATATATATATATATATATATATATATATATATATATAAAACATATATAAAAACATATATAAAAAACATATATATATAAAACTTATAGCAATAACATCTAATAATATATTAGAGCAAGAAAATTTAGGTTATAAATAAATCATACACTCCTTTTTATAAGGATATGGTTGGCTATTATCTGATTGAGCGTCAGAGAAAAACTTTCTTGCTAAATTTAACAAATTATTTATATATAAATTCTGTCTCTATTATCTATATTGATTAAATACAATGATATCGCAGTGCACTAATGATTTATTTTAATTAATGTTTCATATCTAGATAATTTCCGCCATGACTGCAAGAGCATTTTTTTAAGCATAAATTAGAAAAATAATTGTGCAAATGTAATAATGTTAAATGTTATGACAGCATTCTACATCTTTAGTACTTATCATGTACTTATCATGTTGCGTTTAAGACACAGCTCGTATAGGCACAGCTTTGCATAGGCGTATTATACAGAAATACTAAGGTGATACGTCTAATAACAAAATTTAACAATTAGAACATAATTATTTTATAATATATTAGATGTTTTTCGAGAAATAAGGCTGACAGATAAGTACGCGGCCTTGATGTTTTTGTTTCGCAGTTCATCGTGCGTTCGCATAGTGAAATTCAGATGATAGCGGCGAGAGTAATTTGCGTGTCATAATATTATTCTTCGAATATAATCGCGTTAAATATTAGAAGCTACCAAGCGGCATCGTATCTTATAATTATTAGCAATTAAGAATTCATAAACCTGTTAAAAAATGATAATATCAATAGGTTTGCGAATTATTAATTCTGATTAAAGTAAATTTCTTCAAATTCAAATTTAAGGGTCAATAATAATGTTTTTATCTCGAAATTACATTTCAACTGGCTTTGTGAAATTACATCTTAAAAAATTGAAAGCGTTAATTAGGATTCATATTTAAGCAAGACGCTAATTACTGTTTATAATATCATGAAATAAGTAGTAACTCTCATTCTTTATTGTTTCTATTCTTATTTCAGATGAATAATTTGTGGAAGATATCATTGATTATTCGATAAGTAGTCGTTAACTTCATCGACTCAATACAAATAATATTTAAATGTATATTAATCTAAATGCTAATTTTAATTTGAGCTACTAATAGCGAATTTTAATTATTACATATGAATTATTTAATTTTCTGAAAGAATAATTTAAATAATTTGATATTAATTGCTTTATTTAAAAGAATAATTAAAATATCATTTGGTGACAAAGATTTTATTTTGGTTCTGATCGAGAAACTTTACTATGTCAAGACTGATCTTAGCCGAGTTTTTTTTTATTAAAAAGGTGACTATAGGACCTATATAAATATAGGTCTCAATGAGTTAGCGAGCAGTCTGTCAGTAGTTTTATTGCATTTGTCTCCATGATTCGTAAGAAAGTCCCAAATAGCGATTTTACTTTTTCTTCTTTAGTCCGCTATCTTTCCAACATTTGGGCGTCAGGGTGTCAGCGATTGCGGCAATGTCATGCTTGCGCTCTGCACTGATAAACGGGACGTTACTTGCGCGTGCTGCAGAAAAGTGCTTTCAGACAGCTGAGGAGATTTACGAGTACGATAGGCGCTTCGAAACGCTGAGCTGATAAAAAGTCCGTCACTGAAAATTCGTGAATTTTCGACCAACTTATGAAAAACGAGTTTTTCCTTGTCAGAAGGGCTGAATGAGATTGAGTGAGACAATAAAATGAATTAACACTCGAGTATAAGTATTTGAAATGAATATCAACATGTGCAATAAATATTAATTTGGAGAGACTAAAAATATGAACAGAAATTATTAATTAAATCTAAAAGAGTATTAGTTTGGTCACTGTGCTCAAAGAATGAGTTTAATATAAGAAAAAAATAAATTATATTCAACACAATTTTAATCAATTGTTATATTTGTTGTTGCATATATCTGACTATTTTTATTCCAATATATTAATTTGTGGTATTAAAGTATGAGGGACATGTTGCACATTATTAGTTAAATATATGTAGAATATAGTATGAAACATGATAAGTCCTCAATATTTATTCGTAATTGGATATTGATATGAATAATTATGATTTATTGCGTAATGTGTTACCTAATCAAAACGATTTTATTATAACATTAATCAGCGGATGAAATGTTATCTGACAAAAACGATTGTGCATTTCATTAATATTTAGCATAATAGTTGCAAAGTTATTTAGTTATTAAATTATTTGATCAATTTAGCTAATATCGAAATAATTATTAATAATTCATAAATTATTAGAAAATTTTGAAAATGGTATTTTCTAAAAAAATTTTTTTACTCATTTAAAATATTAAGCAAAATGTATTTTGCATTATTTATGTACATATTTATGATAAACTTTGTCAAAGATTAATTGCACGTCGCTTGGTTGAACATATTGCCCGATTGAATGTAAAGACGCTTATGTCACAATATAATTCATGTAATTTCACTTATACAGTTTATTGGACATTCAATCGATTCGCATTAGGATTATGTAGTAAATTTTAATTTGTTAAAATGTTTCATAATTATTGGGACATCGATTTCATTATCGTCGTTCACGAAATCTTATTCAATCTCAGGAATTCAGTATTCGTTCCTCTCTTTCTCTTTTTCTTTCCACGGGAAAGACCAACGTCTTCTCCGGAAACGATGGCTGATCTGATCATTTATTTTACGCGCGAGGACTCATTTCTCCTGCATTACGCCAGGCCGCTGGGCAAGATTTATGTATTTTCGAGGATAGAACTGTAGTATCTGCTTTATGACTCGGCAGATGAGCGAAATGGCTTCCCATCCTCGTCGCCGCTCTTCTTCCTCGTCTCCCCTATAGAGTCCTTTCCCGGGGGAGTCCTTTCTGGCAACGACCGCACTGCTGTGCGCGACTAACGCATCGACAACTTTTAATGCTCCCTTTTGATTTGCTATCTCGTCCTCGCCAGTTTCTTCGTCGTTTCTCCACGTACTCCGTACAGTTTATCTGTTCGTTCGCCATCCGGCGAGACGACCGTGCGGTGGAGAAAAATGGGTGGTACATCGGCGTGTCGTTCGGCCCAGGAAAAGGATTCCTCTCTCCTTTCTCTCTTCGTACGGGCAACAATGCCTTTATATACGCCGTGACATACGCGTGGGAAAATCGACGTTCCTCAAGCGACCGTGCGCCCGCACCACCCGTAATTGCATGTGGCGGCATTTTGCATTTCCGCATGGCAAGAAAGAGCGAGCGCGAATACGCGATATATACAATCGTGGGAAATCGACCGAACAGTCGTATACCGATCTCCGGAACAAATGAGCCGTACTCGTCATTTCTGCTGTCACCGAAGAGACGCTGGAAATCTTCCGTCGCCGAAGTTTGCGAACGCTTGAATTTTCCTTTCGCGAATCGCGAAGATTTGACGGTAATGGCAACGCGTTACTATTTATAAGCCCGCTAGAATATTGTTTGTTTTTTTTTATTACACACTACTGTCTGTAGTTTCTTTGTTGTCGCTGAAGTTAAAGTCTTAAGAATGCTCGATAGTATTTGTGCAATATTAACAGCATTTTCACGATTGACAAACAACCCTATTTACATAATCGATAGACTCGAATATAGCTACGTATAGGTATAGCTGAGGAAAGTTATGTCTCTCTTTCGGTATCGTTCAATTGTGCTTTCAATGAAAAGTTTTCACATTCCTTTAAATTATATTGTGTAAAAATAAGTTGCGTTAATAAAAAAGTTGTATTTCCGAGACATTAAGATTTTTAAAATAATTTTAAATATCTAAAAACGAAATTAGCATTTATCTTTTTTTAACATCAATTTTTTTTAACATTTTTTTTTTAATCAATTTTATGCGATGTAGAATTTAGATTGTTATTTTCCGTTATTCTCTTGCGTTACATAAAGCTTTTGATGTTAAAAACAATAAATTCAAGATTGAAAAGATCAGCAGATTTATTTTTTTATTCGACGTTATGTAAAAACTATCTTTGCCTACAATTTTTATGGATAACTCAATTTTCCGGTGTGGAATTTTGTGCAATGATATGATAGTCAGTTCTAATCTTTTCATCCATAATTTCGATGCATACAAGCGTGTGTACATACGTATAAAGCCATTGCGTAAATTCTGCGCTCGTCAGTATGAAAGTTTCAGTGCTCTCTCTCTCTCTCTCTCTCTCTCTCTCTCTCTCTCTCTCTCTCTCTCTCGGCGCACTTTTCATTCTGAAATTTTCATGAAGGCGCATTGATCCGCAAACGATTCATCGGATGTGTCGACATACGTTTCATATGTCGTGGCGAATTTTACGTACATTTGTACGAGATAAACGTTTGCAAGTCGTCAGCATATTGTTCCCGTCGGTTTGCTGAAAGCACCGATTATTGGAAGAGTTATAACAATTGTTCGACAATGTTATCGTTTTCGATTGCCTTTTGACCCATCGTTCGTCGCAGCTGTACTCGCGGTAATATTCGCAGAGCGAGCAAAATGTATGGAGACTACACAAACTACACAATTAACGTAGTTAATGCGAATACTTACTGTAAATAGTCGACACTTTCTCCACGAGTTATGCGAGTTGCCATATCGATATTTTGGCCAATATTACACATTAATGTTCGAGATATTGGCGCATACGTAAGTGTAATTTATGTGCAGTAATGTTTGCGGTGGCACAGATAATTCGATCCCAAGTGAATTAATAGTAAAACGTAATTTTATACATTTGGATATATATATGGATGTCATATATGCGCATATTAGATAAATATTGTTTCTAGATTGAAAAGAATGATTTCTTGAAAACAATTTTTATACACAATAATTTTGCATTTTTCTCTATTATTTTTACAAAGCTTTTATAATATATAGAGAAAAGCAGATAATGACATGATCTTTTATATTAAGAGGAAAAAATAAATGACAGAACATTGAATGCAATTCTCATTCTTTTCTGCCTAGAGCTTTTGCACATTTCATACGAGCAGTCTCGCCAATCTGCGCAGCGTCGAGTATAGGGGCATTATCTCTCTATAATAATGGCGAGTGCACGAATCGATGGAGAGACAAAAGCAGACAGTCGGTGGGTGGTAAAGGGTGTAAAAGCGAGAGGAAGAGCAGAAGAGGCGAAAGTGAGAGAAAGAAAGACGAAGGAAGCAAGAGATAGAACCGGACGCAAGCTGGGCGCGTTGCATTATCGTTATATTTACGCTCGGACAAGTCTGTTCAATCGTTATGGATAAGCTACACGGTAGAAACGAACAAGCAGACCTCCCATGTTATTGCTTCCACGAGATGGGTGTTCTCGCCTGCTTTCTGCCCGTTAAAGCGCAACGCTGCGAGCTTTTAACTGAAAGATAATTGTGCATAATGTCGAAGCTCAATTAGTATAATTAAAAATTTCAAATTACTATTTTTCTCTATTAATTATTTTATTTATCCTCTCTTTCTCTTTCTCTCTACATTTTTTGATAATAACAATACAATTTTAATTAATAAATTCAAAGTCTTATCGAATGCCATTATTATTCATCGTTTGCTCTTAACAAACAGAATTGGTGAGATCGTCCCAAAATTTTGCAGCGCTTAGCAATCTCTCGACATGAACACACATTCGTCACGTCTGTACCTACGTCAGCCTGTGTGTGTCCTCTCCGATCGCGCTCAATATTACTTTTCGCTCGTCCTGTCTGGGAAAATTTCTATCCGCGCGCGCCAAGCGCGGATTCGCGAGCGAGCACTTTGCCGCGCCATGCATGTAAAACGCCCCTTCATTGTAAAGTATTTCGGCAGTAGTGTTTTGTCGGGAAATCGAATCAGCACGGACCGGCGCCGTTCCATCGCCGCCGGTTGTGATTTAACGCGTATCCCACGCCGGTGGAACGCGCTTACAGCGCCGGGAGAACGCTTCATTGTCGATTGTGTGTCGTGCTGAAATCGAGCCCCGGGATCTACTCCGGTTCTCTGAATATCGCTCGGCGGCGGCGGCGGCGGAGGCGGAGGCGGCGGAGGCGGCGGCGATACTCGAAACGACGCATCTCGATACGCCCGAGTATTTGACTGATACAATTGAAACATCAAACATACAGAACTGATTGATCTCCCTCCCTTCGTGCAGCGTAAAAGAGAATGCCCGGTGGAAGTGTCAGCCGTTTAGTCGTGCGCGCGGAATCGCGTTTGCGTCATATGAACGAATATCCCAGCGCAATAGAATATGGTTGTTCACCGCCCACGGGTATAGTGGCGTATTTTCATGTGTGTTTCCGTTTCTTCTTTTTCTTTTTTCTTTTTTGTTTTTTCTTTTTTTAGCCGATTATTTTACGCGCATGATTTTCACGAATATGAAAGGTGATCTTTTTAATAAAGGGGATAGTTAGTTTAACACATTTGAAATTAGCCATCTAAGATTTTTTTCTTTCTCCTTTTTCCTCTCTCTTTCTTTCTTGTTACAAAAATAATGTTTTATTTTACTTTGCATTACTTTGTATCATATATATATATATATTGATATAATTTAAAAATATACACTTTTAAATTTAATAATATTTTTTTTTCAAAAGTATTTTGAATGCTGTTTTTTAATAAACCTTTTAATAAACTTTTAATAAACTTTTTAATTCGAAATAATTAGATTCAGATTAAGATTTGCATTTAGATTTTATGCACATTCATGATTCGATACTGTAATATTTGTAATAGAAAGTTTCAGCTGAAAAAACATTTTAATTTTAATCTTAAAAGTAATTTGAATAAATACTTTTTTTTTTAAATTTGAGTTAATATGCGATGTCACAACAGTAAAATATTCTCGCAAACAAATATTATTAACGATATGCGTCGTATAACGAGTACGTCGTACATATCCATGCTTTCATCAAATTAATGTGCTTTTAAAATATGTATAATATGCATAATATTAGCATTGATAATAATATATTTTATTTCCATTTGTTCTATGTAATTCTTGTAACATTCCAGTGAATGATATCATTCACATACCAAGAGACTTCTCCCTCGTCGAGTTGTTTCGAGTGTTCTATTATATTCCCATTCGATGAATCGACTACACGCGCGCCATGTGTCTCCCACGGCGTCTCCCATACATAGGGGTTATTGCACGATGCACGACGGACAAAAATATACGGAGTCGCGAAAGCTGATTTACGTTCTGTATTTAGAACAAAAGCATGCAGCATATATTGCACATACTCGAGGAATACTCGTAATATTTATCTACGGCTCATAATATTTATGATAATTCTTATTCTTATTCAGCAAAACATCGAACGTATAATAATTTACACGAGGAATTAATATGGAAAGAAAATAAAAGTAACAAAAATACAGTTTTATAATCGCTGCTGCTTGTTTTTATCTGTGGAAATTTCGCGATCAGTTTAAAGTTCAGTTTGATCTCATAACATCGTACATATAAATATGCGCTAATTTGCTCTTATATTCTTTTAAGCTTTAATATAAGCCACGCATACATATTTGAAACTTCAGTTTTACGTAGTTAAAGCAAAATCTGTTAAAAAGTAGCGAAATAGAAAAGTAGAGAAATAGAATTTTTATGCTCGAGAGAATATTGTTGGGAATATTGTTTAATATTCGAAATGAGATAATCAATGACTTCTATCTTTGAATAGAATAGGGAAATAAATGTTGTGAGAAACGGATGTATACACACACACACACACACACACACACACACACACACACACACACACACACACACACACACACACACATCACAGATTCATAGCCAGACATAGAAAGAAGATTTATGAAGCGTGGATCAGGTGGATCCACAATCGAGATAGACTTCTTTCATCCGCAAGTACGTTTAATGGACCGTTTCCGGTATTGACTTTAATTATGGACCCCCGAAAAGGAGCGATGCGCCTTGAACGCTGCGGGCTATTAAGCCTTAATGGCAACGCAAGGGAGGATACAATGAGACATTAAAAATAATTGGCCGCTAGTCTCTCGACTGTCTTCGCTTGCCACGCTGCGCGCGCCGCGCGGCCGCGATACACGCAGCTCGATGTAGATGAGAAGCGAAGTGAAAAAAAGTTAATTGCACGTCAGTATAAATAACGCTCGTTTCAGATGTGCCGCTTCACCGTTGTAAATTTCATCATGTCGCGGCCGCCATCCATTTCCCGCGAGGGAAAAATCGCTCCTTTCGGCCTACGGTGGATTAGGTGCGCCGCGCGATTAGGTGCATACCGATAGTGGAATTTCAACTTCAACGGCGGTCACGAGAGTACTTTGGTACGCTACGTGGTTAGATTATTTTTGTAGGACTTGTGCTATCGAGAGAGTACCTCTGCCAAGGACGCCGGTCCGCGAAATTGGTTGTACGAGAAATCAATTCCGGGTCGTGCACCTTGCGTTTTCCATTACTCGCCGCGACTCAATTCTATCTAAATGAAATGGAAACTTTCGCTGTGCCAACGTAAATGTTATCTTCGAAGTGTGCGCGGTTTATATAAAAGGTAGAGGCCGTTACGGAATCGTAAAGAAGCAATCGATCATACTGTATGCTAAACGGAAGTGCAGATATATATATCGCTTTTATATCCAAGCAGCAGAACATGAGAAAAGTTTTGATCTATAGTTTGATAGAGTTTAAATAGTAGCGATATAGTTAACACATTGATCATATAGAGAATAAAAAAATTTAGTTATCAATGATATAAATAATTTTTTATATATAATATATTTATATATAATATATTTTATTTAACTGTTATATTTATTTTAATTCTTCCTCGAAACGATAAGTGTGACTAACGTCATTTAATGCTTTTTTTTATCAACAGTAGTTAATCAGTGTTGGTTAAATATTTTTTTTTAATATACAAAGCTCTTAAAATATCTTAATTTTATATAAGTTTTACAAATTATTTAAATTATACGGAAAAAAGTGGAATTTCTAAAAAATCGTGATAGTGAAATCAGATTGAATGTAATTACTTTCGTTCGTTTGTTGGCTTTCAACGATAACGAAAGATAACGATAAAGAAAGAAGTTGTTATAACGATGAGACTCTTTAATGAAGTATCAAATAATTTTAAAAGCTCCCATCGCAAACTCTAGATTAATAGCCTCAGAAGTGGACGACGGAGAAAATCCAAGAGATAAATATTTTATATTTATTCCATGATAATAGGTATGCACAAATGCGCGTTAATGTTCATACAATCCGTTTAATTCTCATCGTCCGTTTTTCTCGCCCCGTAAATAATCACCAGAGAAACGAACTGCATCAAAACTGACGGGAAAGTCTCACAAATTTCCCCTGGCCGGGTATACGCATAAAACATGTGTCGCGATAACGTTCGGACGATCGTTTAAACAACATCCTACGGGGCTGCCACGTGCTTGGCGATAAATAACATTTGTACCCGGCATCGGTTTTCGTCGGTATGCCGTTGACACCGTTTATTTCTGATTAATTGAAAAGTCCGTGTCACCGTCACGTGTCGCCTGACGGCGTCGCACCGCGCAATTTGCCCTGACACACTTTTCATTTTTTCTTCATCGCCTGGCCTTCGTTCTGGTCGACGAGCCACCATATCGTAAGTTCCGTATTTTTTTCTCTTCTCGCGACAATCCACCCAGCGAGTGTCGCGAGTTTTTCGTCGTGCTTGTTTAACTCCGCGTCGTCTCGTTTTCGTCGCCAGGCCGCGCGATAAAATGTACGCGTCTCAGATAAATGTGAAGTGGCTCAACCGTGAATTATTCGGAGATAGAAATCACTTGGAGGGTATTTTCATTCCTTAATGTCAAATGACATCTTCTTGACATATTTCAAGTGAAGGATATGTGATACGTTCAAATGTCATCATCTTTATGTAACTAGGTCTTTATTGATATTTGATCTGGAAAATGTTTTGCTTGTTATTGTTAGTACAAATTTGTTTTGAGCAAATTAATTAATTCTTATTTTCTTTCAGTTTCACAGAATTGAATGTAGCGCAAAACATAAAATATTTTTGAACCTATGAACCTATGAAACAAAGCTTAAAATCAACCTTTCTATAATTATGCAAAGAGAATATTATATATTTTTTTAAATAAAATAAATATATATTATATAGAGAGCATCGCGCGTTCGATAATTTGTTCTGAATGAGATTAAAATAATGTTTCGCTATTTTAAGCTTTTATTCTATCTCATGCATTTATTCCTTTCTGGTTAGCATCAATTTAAAATATTAACTAAATATTGTTTAATTTTATATTATTTCTGTTTTGATCTTTTATAAGTGTGGAATAAAAAATATTACTATATTTATATTTTTACGTTTTGAAAATTAGATACATGACAAAGATACGTGACATTTTTTTACCAAAATACATTAATTCCTCTATTCTATCAAGCGAAAAAATAATACATCTTGAAGTAAAACAGACACTTAATAATAATTTTAAGATTATTGCTGTAAAGCACTTATTCGTCAATTGGTATTAAATTACGAATGAAACTAGAATAATAGCATTTCGCGTACTCGATCATTTCTTCCTCGCAGTCACAGGAAATTACGGGAACTCCATACATTTGTTGAAACCAGATCACCTCGTAATGGCGATGAAATTAGTCTACCTCGTAGCCATACTTGCATCAGCCGAAGCCGAGATATAAATTATATGTGAAAATGATTACGATGAGTAATTTGGTAAAGGTTACACACAAGATCAAAACTTACCAATGAACGATGAAATGTATTTGTTATTTTTTAATGTCAGAATATTATTCTATTAAATATTATATATCGATTTACAAGACAACTTGTATAGTGAACTTTTCTATAAAATTACAATCAATAACTATTTTGTGAAATAGTTGCAGTAATTTTGTTAGATTATACTATTGAACTGAAATTATACGTTCCTTCAAAGATAGAATTTGTTTTGTATTAAAAAATAAATTATTCTGAAAAAAGGGGAAAATATGTGTAATCATCATTGTTATTGAACGAAATATCTCATAAAATCGATAAAGTAGCATCACGAAACTAATATCGTTGCATCTAACATTTTACATTTAATCCATATAGAAACTACGATAATGAATCTCCATAGGGATCAAGACAGGAAAATGATTGATTAAAATTATTTAATAAAATAAAGAACAAAATTGGAAACAAATTTAGGATGTGAGATGCCAACATGTGAAAAGTTAATATAACATAACATTTTACAAAATATAACATAACATTTACAAAATAATGCTAAATACATAATATATATGTAACATAATTAACGTAAAGAACTTGTATGTATTTTAAATAAGTAAATTTGTTTAAAATAGAATATTATTTATCGTGTTAAGAAATACTTGAAATATTAGGACTATTGTAATAATTATAGATTCAATTAGATTTGGCGCATTTATTAAAGTATTTTATAATGTTATTATCAAGTAGAGCCAATTTTTAATAATTTTACAACTAATAAGTTACAACTTTAGATACTTTGGTTATACTCCAACGATAGTTTAATTTCACTTTTAAAACACTTTTAAAACAATTTTTTGAAAAAAATATGACAGTTTTGCGGTATACGAAATATTTCCGATAAACTTTTGCAAAAACAAAAGCATAGTAGAATCTGCTACGTTTTATTTCATTGAAAATCGTGCGAATTCCGTTTTCTTTATTGAGGGACAATTGTGTTAAAATTTCATTTGCGCGAATGGATAGTTACACCCCAGTACGAGGTTTATTGCATTGTGAAAATAAATTATTCGCGGAAAGTGTCGCGGCGGCACTCACAGAACTTTCCATCCTTCGAGGCATGATTCTTGCGACTTGATCTCGAGGATTCAGCATTTTGACCTGCTGTATGACGTCGCAAACGTCGTTACCGGATGCTTGTGGATTTTAAGTAATGCGTTGCTGTAATCCAATTTCCATTATATTTTTCATTATATAATTACATATAATGATTAATTGATTATAACAATATTTAATATAATTTGTTACATTACGTTTGTAACTAGAATTCTGTTCTAAAATTCTATTCTATCATGGATTATAAATAATTTAAAAGGAATTATTACACACGAAAAAGAAACAAATTATATATACATTTTTTTTATGTCTTGCTGAAATGAATATTTTCATATTATTGTAAATAGATAAATTTTTCTTCTAATAGCAGTAATTTTTTTTAATAGTGTTTCTTTCCGTTTTTTTAATCATCTAATTATTTTACATTAATTGCCGACAGTGTAGGTTTTGTCATCAGTAGGTCTTGTAGACTGTGAAAACATGTTAAAAAGATCTACGGACGAGAGCTCGAACTTAATCGGATAAGATCACCAGAATTTCTTCTATAAATTCGACATTAGATCTTGTGAAATAGATAGGTGGAGATAAATGTTTCTGAGAGGAAACCGGCCCTGGGATCGGAGAAGATGAGGCCCGGTTGGAGAGCTCCGGAAGGGGAACTATGAATAGTTTAGTTCCGGAATCAGAAGAGCGAACGGAGGCTGCTTGGAAAGCTCTGAGAAGAAGGTTGTTTCAGGGAATTTGCTTGAAGAAATAAGGTTTTGGTTTGATTGAGGATAAGAAGGAACTTGCTCGCTAGAGAAGGAGGAAGATTGGTTGCAGAAATAGTATTTAAAGTATTTAAATAATCCCGAAATGTTTTAACGATCTCGCGCCTGTTTGATCCGTCGCTCTCGTGAACACTTGATTGTTCGTCCACTGTAATGTGAACTGAAAAACTGGTCGTTCACTAAAAATAAAAAATCATGAATTTTATTATTTCGAAAATAATCGATCTGATAGGAAAAAAAAGATGAGGAAAGCTTATGAAAAATATCCGCAAATTTACAGGGAGAGAGAAAACACTTTGAAAAAATATTTGTGAACTAGGGAAAGAAAGAGAAAAAAATAATGAAGTCGTAAGATATAAAAAAAGAAATGATGAGAAAAATTCAACTGAAAAATAACAAACCAATTGTAAAAAATAAATGTAAAAAATAAATGAGAAATATGAAGACTATATAAAATATTAAAATAAAGTATTAAAATATAAGTATTAAAATATAAAGTAATAAAATATTAAAATAAAATGATAATCGTTCAAAATAGAAAGATAATCATAAGAAAACATATACAACTTACTATTTTACTGAGAAAAGATCAAATTCTTAAATTTGTTTTAGAATGGATAATTTTTGATTGATAAGCGCCTGATGAAAATTTAATAGTGTAAAGACATAGAGTATAATTGATTAAAACGAAAGTATTGTGAAATTTCTAGCATTGACTGAATTTAACTGTAGAATTGTTGGTTTATCTGAATGACATCATGAGATACAAAAAGAGAAGAAAATAGTTGTCGCAGAGTCCAGACTTATACAGATTGTTTTTTTCAAAGACAGATTTGATTTTCTAAGATGTAGCGAGCTTTTGAATTTTCATCAAATAAAAAATTTTTTAACTCTTAGATTTAATGTCTATAAAATATTTGTGAAGTGTGAAATATGTTCATATGAAGTGTGTGTGAAACTGGCAGGACACTTTGTTAATTTTCAGAAAAACAACAATAGTTCCAATAGTAATTTTTATATTTCTGTAGTTCCTGATAAATATTATAAACAAAATTTTACATTTTTAACATCAAATAATTAAAAGTAAGAAATGTGCTAATTTTACGTTTCAATACATCACATGTTTCTCTAAAGTACAAGAAACGATCGAATATTATGACATTTGTCAATAGTTTCCCGATTTCAGTTTCATTTCATAATTAGTTTCAGTTTCATAATTATATAGTACTGCAAAATAAAATTCCAATTAAAAAGTTTGTACATATGAATATTCGTAGCAGCACAATATTCGATAGAGATGTGTCGTGTTGACAATCTTGACACTTTTGACTAGTTTTGGTTTGTTCAGTACGAGTTCTATGCAATTAAATTATTCTTAAAAGTCATTCATTATAAATATTTTTTAAAGCAATTTTGACTTTTGTCACTAGCATAATATTCAGAGAAAAAGTGCTGATTATTTATCGCAGGTAAATTCTTCATTTTAATGATAATCCTCGTTAGTTTTAACAAAGTTTTAAGCACCATAATTGTTTTTAAGTAGAGTTCTATCTCTAATATATTTTTAAATAATTAAAACAAATTGTAAAATTTTTTCTAAATGTCATATTAGCTTTTAAAATTAAAAAATTAACAAATTAAAAATATATAGTTATCGGAATTGTTTAAAAATAATTGTATGGGATAAAAATAAGATTCGAAATAAGAATTATCATTAGAACTGCGGTAAATAATTAACGACACTTTTTCTCTGAATGTTGTAACAGCAAAAATCAAAATTGCTTAAAAGGTTTTTATAAAGTGAAACAACTTTTCAAAATGATTGAATTGCATAGAACTCGAGTTGATTAAGCCAGAACTATTGTCAATTGTATTGAAATTGTTAGCATGATACGGTTTCAATGAGATTCGTAGTACTACGAATATTGTATTGAATATTATTGTACAGAATATTATTGTATAGAATTATTGGAATTTTATCCTGAAGTGTTATATAATTATGAAATTATAGAGATATATAAAATGGGACGGATATCATAATTTTCGATTGCACTTAAATTTTAATAATGTGCTGTGTTAAAACATGAAATTAGTACATTTTTTATTTTGGATTTTTTAGTGTTAAAAATGCGGAATTTTGTTTTATATTTATGGAACAATAAAATATGCAAGGTTGTTGTTTTTTAAAAATTAGTAGAACATTGTTTTAATTTCATAGACACTAGTTTTAAAGAATCTTCCGATTCTTTAATGAAATTTCCAAGTCAGTCACTGTCTAGTATTCGTTACAAGCTCAGGATTGAAGAATTCTCATCTTAGTTCCAAATTCGAGGATGTAAGGCATATCATACTATTCATCTCGTGTTGACGTACTTTATTAATAGCTGTTATTAGGAAAGATTTCCATAGCAGAATGAAATTCGATATTTATTGATATCCATAAAATTCTGGAAAATTTATTAAATGTAGAACCGCGAACAGTGGTATCGTTCATGTTTTTTATATTTTCTGTGGAATAAAGAATCTTTTTACCAGAATAAAATCATACTATTTTACATTATCTTGTTTTTAATTATATAAAGGACAAAATATTAATATTTTATATTTTGAATTATGTTAAGTTAAATTAATTGTACGTGCTAAAATAGAAAAAAATATATATTTTATTAATTTCTTATTCATTTTCATTTATGACTAATATAATCACTTGGCTTAATTTTTACACTATTCATGCAAGACGGATTAGCGATCCCGCTGCTAATTACATCATATCGTTTAAACAAGATTCTGCGGGACAACAAATCGTACTGAGAAATAATTGCATTGTCATCAACGAGAGATTTATGGAAATTCGCAGCTAGACACTTGGCTAACGGTAACCCGTTATAACGAGGCACACACTGATGTTGGGCGACAAATTATCGCGGCCTGTTGTCTACGTCACCCGCGTTACCTACGTTGCGAAGGCGAGTAATTTGCATTTAGAAGAAGCCCGTCTCCGGCTGGCAGCATTAATCTGATTTTTCTCCCGTAACCACCACAGTTTTTAACTGACGCCTGTCATGACGAGCGCATTGTGGAATCTTCCGTTCTACCCATTTTTTCGTCCTCCGAATATGCACGTAATTATCACGTAGAGGTGACTACAAGGAGCGGAATGCATCCAATAAAAATCTAATAAAAAATTCCACGCAGGCACGATGCGTGAAAAAAATGAAGATATTTTTTAACAAATAATAAATTAAAAAATTAATTTCTTGTTGCATACATTGTTTACTTACTATCAATATTAAAGCATAAATTATGTTTAAATATTATTTTGAAAACTACAACGCAAATAAATAGTTATTTAAATTGCAAAGAGATAAGTTGCAGAATTAAAATAAAATTGATGACATCGAATATATTTAGAAAAATTTATACATCATTTTGTTAAATTTCTTTAATCAGTTTCGTATATTAATTTTTTGATATTTAACTTTAATGCAAAATGGTATTTGTGAAAATTGTTAATATTATAATTTAATATTATAAATTGTTAAATATTATCAAGAGGAAGGTCATGATGTCGAAAATGAGATTTTAATCGTTTTACATGCGTTTGTTATGATATGAATGATCCACCGCCATTTTTCCTAGTTAATGCAATTTTAATACATGTTTCTGAAACAACGTTTAAGAGAGTAATGAAACTTTTCTGATCAATAGCTCTTTCATTTTTCACACTGGTAGATTGCACTTTTCTGTGCTATTCCCTCTGCAGTACTACGAGCAGCAGAACTTTTGTCATAGAATCGTGTTCATGAATCTTATGTTCTCAACATTTTTGACATTAGCGTTTGTTGAATTTATTGCTACGTTATTATGTAAAAAAAAAATTAAAATTGTATTTATTTGTGTGTAATGTGTGTGTGTGTGTGTGTGTGTGTGTGTGTGTGTGTGTGTGTGTGTGTGTGTGTGTGTGTATTGTATGTATTATGTGTATTGAGTATGACATAACATCAATTTTATAATGAAAGATTTTGAAAGATATTGATATCTTGAGTAATAAATTTTTATTAAGTATATATTTTTAATATAATACATTTATAATATATTTTTAAAGTGCACAAAAATAATTATTTAACAATCATTATATATAATAAATTTCTTATAGTAAAGTTTTTTTCATCGTTACTACTAATGTCACCTATATTGTAATGTATTAGACTCTTGACAAAAATATGGACATCTATTAAATTTAAGCACGCACAGCCATTACTCTGCCACGCGCGCGTCATTAAAGATTTTTACTTACGCGTTTTATCGCGTTTGTCAGTGAAAAATAGAATCGCACGGCCGCTCGCATGTGCGGCAGTGATGAAATTTACGCGAGTCTACATCGCCGCTCGTTTATTCGTTCATTCGGCTCGCAACTCGAGTTTTCAGCGTATAATTTGTCGCATCATATATATGCATCATTGTAGCGCATATTGTAAATGGCGCAGTGATGTTTATTTGTCGCTTTCGCGGCATTCGTTTCTCTAAAAAAGTGTTTCATGTTATCGGTATTATCGAAATGATATCAGAAACCATAAAAATCTGATGAAATTCCACTTTTTTATATTATAGGTTATATTTGTTTTATGTTTATAAGTGTACGGAATATGCGCTTGCACTGATTCACTGAATTAGTGAATGATCTTCGATATAATGTTCAGAAATAATTATTTGTGTTTTCTCACTTTAAAAATTATTAGTTTGTTTCAGCAATTTAAGATGTGATATTCTTTTAAAATTTAATAGTCTCTTTATTTACAAAATTTTTGAGCAATTTGTAACAGACATTCTCTCAATGAGATCTTGGATATCATTTTTTTTATAATTTTTAGAATTTGTAGAGTTTGTTTAATACTTCAATTTAAAAGTTTGAAAGTAAAATATATCTAAAGTTAAATGAAAAGTCAAATTTCAATCTTTATTTATCAAACGTTTCTTCCCCTTAATTCTTCTTCGTGATTAAAAATTTTAATTAATGAGTGATGAAACATCGTATGTAAATATTTTTATCTTTTTACTTATACTTTATAATTCAGAAATTATAAATATCTTGACATTTTATGTTATATATATATAAAACATATTCAAGTTGGTTAATCCCGAAAGTTAATATATATATATATTTTGTTACGATTTTCACGTCGCATACGATACGGAAATGAACTTTTCGTTTTATTGTCGTCCCCGCAGCAGTTTCTGCCTCTAATTTGCCGCGAGAACCAACCAAACAACAAGTGTGCGCTCGCAGAAATGCAATGTGATGGACAATATTGTCTCACGGAAATGGAGAATTCCTTCGTCGGCCAAGTGATTTGCCGTAATTGCGGATTTTCGCTTGTCTTTTTCGTCCTCACCCTTTTCTCTCCTTTTCTCTTCCTTTCGCTCTTCTCTCTTTCTCCTCGCACCCCCTTTCTTTTTCTCCCTCTTATTGCCAGTTTCTGTCGTCCATCTCGAAAGCTGGATCGCGGCACGACTAATAAGACGACCAAGCATGGTCCTGATAATGCGCTGAAAAATGCCAACAAATTCTGTAATCGCGCATTTTCTCGTTCGCGGATTCTTTATTTTTATAATTTCTCTCTCTCTCTCTCTCTCTCTCTCTCTCTCTCTCTCGCTCGCGCGCGATACTCAGCCTGCAGCGGCAATGATTAAAAGCGCGCACTCTGCGAAGCGTAATTGGATGACTCCAAATATAATTATAATCTTTTGATTCCTTCGCGATTCTCCCTCTGTGCGAGGCGCGCGATGAAATTAGTTAGTTACAAATTCCGTCAGAGAAAGGGTTGTACACGGAGTGCTTGCAATTTAATTTAGTGACATATGCGGTATGCTATAAATTCTAAGCGATCTGCTTTTGATGCGTAATCCTAGTTATCGGTTTATTGGCAATTCCGATTCCGATTGCAAATGCGCATCATTTCCGTGTTTGTATATATGCTCGCAATTGTGTTACATAACATTGTTTGATCATAATTGTAACATGATATTATAATTATAATACAATATAACATTACAATATTACATTGCAATTTATGCAATGATTACATTAATGTCAAGTATGCATCATTTCATGTTATCATGGAAAGGTTGATGCATTTATACATTGCATTAATAGATAAATGTTGTATGTAATATTCTGACGCATATAAAAATATCTTATATGTAATAATAATTTTATTTATATTTTATGATTCGTATTTGATGGGGACGTGGAGAAAATTGGAACGTAATGGGATTAAATAGTTTTATCTCATATTTTAATTCGGAATAGAACGTTTCTTGACATATTTTATTTTTAAAATTTTGTACACGTTAATACGTGGAATACTTTGATATAGTAATATCAAACACTACCGAAACGAGTAATAGCAAGACGCGCGACATCAGTATCGAGTAGCGCGACTAAGAAAATGAACCGACAAAGTCTTCCGATATTAAGTGACGCGCGATGCAAATGCAGTCAAAGCCCGGCGAGCACTTTAAAGTCTCCTTTAAGAACGCGACATTGACAGGGAGTATATATAGATAAAAAGATTATTTTACGTGCGATGTCGACGAACCCGGGCTTCGATCCCCTCACTCCTCGTCCTCGCCGAGCTTGTCTGATATCGACGGCATGAGACAGTCTGCATCACCGGTAATTTTTATCGCACACTTTAATATGCTTCTCAAGATAACCCCGTGCTTACTTGTTCTCTGGCTCTGTCGCATCTTTAGCATGGTAGAATACACATATTTTATGTGCCGGAGAGATCGCAGCTTCGATATGCCTTTGTTGGTATTTCTCGACTGGTCAACGCGTATTATTGTTGTCGCCGTTGCTGTTTCGCCGAGAAATTGAGACGAATCGCGCCGGAGGTATCTAAAGCGTGCGGTATTAAATTACTTTCGCTAGCCTGTTCGCGGAAGAATTATGAGGGACGATGATAAGAACGAGCGGAGTTGCAGAGTGTAGTAATAAACGTGCAAGATTCCCGTGTCTCCCGTGTCTCTGGGGTGGCGGTAGTTAATTGAGCTCCTTTCCTTCTTCTTCGCCGAAATTAATTTCGATTTTCCTTACTCTGTCTCCATGAGGCAACGAAATAGGAAAGTGCGACGAGAAATCTCCAGCTTATAAAATTGCTCGTGGGTTTCATGAAAATGCGAGAATGTTGTCAAGCGCCACGCTCTAATACAATGAATTGAATAATGACTTTTTTATATGAAATGGTTCTTTTTTTAATATGAATTTTTATATGAGAAGAATGAAATATTGAAATGTTATTTTTTTGCTGTATTATTTATTTTAATAATCTTGTATTTTAAAAATGTTTGTTACATATTTATTATAGTTTGTTATCATTTACAAGATTTAATACGAGTTTATTTTTTCTATTTCTACCGACTAAATTTTAAGTTGAAAAATTTTAATTAGTATTTTAATTAAATTAAAATTTATATTACAATTCATATTATTCTTATCGAAAAATGCCTTTTATATAAGATTTCCTAGAAAAACTCTTTTAATCTATTCTTTAATTTTTTGACACGGAGAATTTTCTTGAAAAATCGACTCGTTGATATTTAATTAAAAGATACGATAAAAAATTTTATCAGAAATGGAAACGACCTGATTCTGTAGTTTGCTCCTCCTTTTGTCGGAATTTCCGGAATACGTGAGCACTATTTGCTGAAGTTCGAACGACGAAGCCAGTTTTTCAATTTGCCATACGGACGCTGCGCGCGATAATACGTCGAATTTTTTCGGGTGCCAACGGCGTTGCAAAGCTTTCCCGATCGAACGATTTCGGCGACGTAAAACGCGAATGAAAAGACCTTCAGAAAACCCGTTAATAGACTGTTGGACGGTTTAAACTTCCGAAGAATTCCATCACGAGAATGGCTATTGAACTGGAGATTTTTGAGGCTAGTACTAAAGAATTTGGAAAGTACAATGAGAAATTTAATTTACTCCCTAGTTTTTACAATAGGCTCCTTTTTACGTTGTACAGATATTCTTGAAATAATATTCTAAAACACTCAAACAGTTTGGAGTATTGTTTATATACTGAATTTTTTAATTTAAAAAAAAAATTTTTTTTTTCTTTTTTTCATTTGTGCCCATATTTCGTTAATATAAAATGTCCAAACGTTTCTACATATACCATTATTTAATTAAGAGAAGTCATTTAACAAAATAAGTTTCAGGCGCCGAGTAGGGCGACTTAAGTACCAAAGTTTTCCCTAGTTTATTTCTATCATAAAGTCTTTGACGACAAAATGTTTTCGGCCCCCACGATGGACTCTGGGAATTCTGGCAAGCCGACTAATGGGCTGTTAAATAGCTAAAATTTCGGAAAAACTTCGTTGTCGAAAGCTGCTTCTCATGATCGTCTAGGATCTACTCGAAGAACAAAGAAGGGACGAAGAAGAGTTGCACTCTACGGCGCGCACAGGTTCGGGCAAGAATCCACTGGGAAGTTTAGCAAGGTTGATTAGTTCATCAATCAATGACGAAGTGTTTACCGTCTCGGCATCCGATCAATTATCGACTGATCCATAGCGTCGCTCGACATGAACCGTCGCATCGCGGCACTCCGCTTCGCTCACGCTCTCGAACGCTTTCGCAATTTTGAGGCGTCGCGAGGTCATTGATTGATCGTCGAAGCCAACCTTTCCTTCTCTCACGCGTTATCCTTTCTTACTTCCTTGTCCCTTACATCGTCTCGCTCATCCATATCTAGAGTTAATCGACCAAGTGCATTGTCTTAAGAAATTGCTTTGCCGCAAACTTTTCTCGGACGTGTCCAGCTACTCTCCCTTCCTTCGTTTTTTTATTATAACTGTATTATCAAAGAAATTTATCTTTTCGATGATTGTATCTTTGCACGATTGAGACGATTTTGAAATTATAATTATAATTCATTGATTTCTAATAAATTTTTAATGATTTTTAACCTTATAAGAGGAGCGAGATAAGCTGATAATTATTTTTATAGCAAAACGATTCTTTTAACAATTTTTATTAATGTAAAATTAATGAGATCAAGATAATTTTTGAATTTGAAGGTATGAGTTGGTCAATAATATCACGTATAATTTGTACGAAATTATATACATTTATTTAGATTAATGTTGATAATAAATTTTGTTAAACTATTAAATGTTAATTAATATTTGTAAAAATAATATTTAAAAAATATTTGTAATGTTTTGTATTAGATTGGTGTTGGAATGTGAAATCTAAAATATTACATGTAAATAAAATATATTACATGTAAAATATTTTTATTTATTATATCACCAACTCGCTATATTAAAATTATTTCTATAATATGGTATACACATTTTATAAATTTTTTACATTTCATATCAAATATTTTAACATAACCGATGTGCAGTTAATTAATTTTAAAAGAATTTTTCTTACAATTTTAATAGATAAAAAAAGATGAAATTAAATTGTCGCAAAAAATGTAACAACTCGATTCTTTTTATTTCATTAAAGTCATACAATTTTATTTCTCTCGGAATGTAAAAATAGGCAAGAGGCAGCAATAATAAATCAATTAACGTTACTACGTGGTAAATTTTGCTCGTCAAATACGTGATAAACGCTAGAATTAGTGCGATAATAACATGTTCATCGAAACTAATTTGAAATGAATGAGACGAAATATGTTCGGTATGTGTTTTATACGTTAAATATTTCATGGAATTATTTCGTATATATATAACGTACGCTGGTGCTTGGTGCTTACAATCTATCGCGCATTCTCGTGTACACAAAGTTGCTATACTATCAGTCATGTATAATGATACGTGATGATCGTTGTGTCGTATCCCTCGATATATAATCATAACAGGCACTGACAGAAAATGCTGGCATCGGTGAATATTCTCTACGTTAATGATGATTAAACTGTGCTACTGCTTTTATCTATCTGCGTCTATAGACGTATCTATAGACGTATCAAGGCGACGATTATTGATTGTGACAGATGTTTCGCGCGATTTATTCCCATGAAATAAGAACGAAATCGATACGGAAGGCAGTTGTAAATTATTGTTTCGCTATATTTGCAGGCAATACTTGAAGCCGAACGTATGCTTTATGTCGCACTCCGCGTCTTTCATTAGTTCAAGCATACCGCTTTCAAATCGAGAGCACGAAGTAATTACTCCGAGTTTATGCTTTGCATCGACCGCATCTTGATAATTAGAAAGGAACAGAATATTCAGACATACAATTATTTTACTATACAATAAATTTAATAATTTCGAGCGATGATAAATTGACAAGCACATGCCACTCGTCGCGCGTAACTTTGTGTTTATAATATTTTGTTATCGTTCGTGCAGTGGTATTTGTATTGTTCCGTATTGTTATCTGCCGAATCGTGATAACAAGTACTAGGAAGCGCAATTACCTCTTACGTATAATTATTATTATCATCCACGGTTAATTAATTCATATCCATATCGAAACGGCTATTTATCGAAATGGCCATTTATCAAAGCGGCCATTTATCGGGAGATTCATGCAAAGTACCATACAATCATCGTATTTTGATGATTATAATGCGCACGAATAGTAATTAATATTCTCCTAAGTATTGCATTGTGTGAATGCGTGCAATCGAAGAATCTGAGAGGAGGAAATCTAGATAGCATTACACCAAAGCAACAATGAGGTTTATTGAGATTATTGAGGTTATTGAGGTTTACTTATTATTTATGCTTACTTGTTATTTGCGGAATTAAATATTTATAATTATTTTATGCGTGCAACAACCACTTTTTGAAATATCATAGTTAGTGTTAGCTATAACGTGGATGTGTTTATTTTTTTTTGTTTACAAGTAGTTTTAGTTAATTTTATTGTCGTGCGTATTGGTCAGTAACAAATGATTTCAATCTGAGATAATGGATCTATGAAAATTCTATCAGACGTGCATAAAAGATATGACGATGTGAATGTATCGGGCTATTAGTAGTAATAGTGTAATAATAATAGCAGAGTAATAACATAATATCTCTCATAGATCCATTACCTTAAAATGGATGGATCAGAATAGATTAGTGCTAATATTTAACCTTGCAGTACAGTATAATCAAACAACATATGTCTGTCAATGTATTGTATGTACATACGAGTATGCATATAAGCGTAAACGAGCTCATAAAATAGGCTGTATTATATTATTAGCGCATTGAGTGGTGTCTCATTATATATCTCGGTAACGATGATAGATCAATAGATATATCAATTCTACTTGAAATTTATAGACTAAACTCGCAAAGGAAAGTTGTGATACATTTTTTAGCTAGAATAAGCTCGTAGAGTAAGCTCTGGAATAATTGGAAAGGAAGAACCTACAGTTTTTAAAATATGTAATCTTTATTTATAAGATTTTTCATAGTGTTTGTATTTTTTGAACAATGAAAATTACAATACGATGTTTGTGTATATCTATTGAATGTATTTTATTAGAAATAAAAATGAAAGGAATTAAAATGTTTAAAATACTGAAAATAAAATAAGGATAGAAATCAAATTGTCAATATTGTTTCAGTTCTGAAAGCCCAATTATGAACTTGTACGCGAATTTTACATATCATTGTTAAATTTCGATCTTTTCGAATTTCATTTAACTGAAATCTATTACAATTTCCATATTTTTGTATCAAAATTTTTAATTAATTTATAGAATGTTCAATACCTTTTATAATAAAAGGAAATTATAAATATTGTGCAGTGGTCGTGGGAAATTTTGTTACGTAACAAGAAGGGAAGCTTGACTTCATACGTATTATTAATATACATGTTAATTAATAGAGAGATATAGATTTTTTTACAAAAATTTTATTATCAGTTATTTAAATTTACTGTACCAAAGGACAAAAGAAAAAGATGTAATGATGTATTTAAGTGTCAGAAATTAGTCATCAAACTTGACGTAAACTTGCGGGATAGCACACGAAAAAAGGGAGCAACGTTTAATTTAATGGTTTATCGCAGTGCTTATTTCCCGTGTGCTTTGGTTTACGAAGTCACAAACAATGTGATAGATAAATAATAACTTCCGTCGACGATACGACGAGTGGTTGCGAAACTCGTGGGTCGGCTTTTCAGGCATGGGATAGGGGGGCGGTATACGAATTTATGAAACGCGTCGTCTCGTGAAGGTTTTACGGGCCCTCGATACCGGAGAGAGGGCTGCGCGAGACGTAATTTACGGCCGCACACGCGGCGTAGCGGCAGCGGGCGTAGATGAAGTAAATAGTTGAGAAATTTCAGCGGCGGATTAAGGCCCGCAGAAATTGAACGGCGATGCGATGTCTGGGGCGGCGACTTAGTTATCTGCGGGCGCGGCTCAGTCGTTCGGCGCAAGTCTTCTCACGTTTCCATTATTCTAAGGCCGCCGGCGAGAAAGTTTCTGCTTCCCTTTCTTCCCGCGGGGGGGGGGGGGCGGAAAAGTTCCGCAATCAAAATAAGAAGACACGAGTAGCAAGGCGGAATCTATCGGGCGGCTGAGGCTTTTTACAGAAGAACGGAACAGATGTACGCGGCGCCATACGCGCGGTATACGGGCAAAAGTTACGACAAACGTTACATAGTACGTCATCACACATGTGATGTTGCCGATATGATCGTATCGCACAATTAGATTCTACTGTTGAAACTGAAAGTATAAATTTCTGGAATAGAAAAATAGACAAATTTTTGAATAATTTTGTAAGATGTACCGCGGGATTATATATATATATAATAATTAATAATTATAATTATAACTTATCGTTTAGTCAGGCTATTCGCTTAAATTTAACTTTATTTTAATTTCAGAACTATGTTTTATTATTAAGGCTTCTATGTGGGAGAAATTTTTATTTATTTTTATCAAGAAGTTATCGATAATTCTCGATAATCCCGTCAAGGAAACATCGATTCCCGATTAATCCAAGAACCCATAAACGAATGAAACGGTGATAGTCGCGGGGCATTCTGTATATCCAGGGAATAAAGTTACTTCGTGGAAAAGGTAGATCGTATACGTTGTAAACCTCAAACCGCGGCGCATGTAGGACCGCGTAATTAATTCGTTTGTTCTCAAAATCGTTCAGTCGAGGCAGCCGATACGCGCGTATAGGAAATACGTATCGTTATCCAGAGCACCCATTTCCGTGGCTCGCTTAATCTACATTCGACGGGGGCGGTGAAAGAGAGGGTGGGCTTCGAAAGCGTTTCCCCCGTTCGGATCGCAATGCTATTTTAGTCCCTGAACCCCCGGTATTTTCTCCGTCGTAGGTACGTACACCACGTACCTACCTATCGTTTGGTTACCATCGAAAGGAGGAATCGCGATTTGTATCTCCCGGAATCGGCGGCACCATGATTGGTCGGTCACGGAACCGCCGTGACTGTCGAATAAATTTCTCCCTGCAGCGTTCGCGCGCAACGGGGATAACAATTCCCATAGAGAGACTGATTCGGTGGATCGAACGTTGAATTGTGACCCCGTTGCTGCTCCTTGTACATAACTCATGATGAATTTGCGATCTCATTTTATTGCGCTTTTCATCGTCATTCGACGTCGGCGAGACTTCGCACGCCTGAAAGAATGCGCAGCCTTCTCTCTCTGCGTCGGTGTCCTCATTTCGTTACCGTGTTCTTATTTATTGAAGGAGGAATTGAATCTTTTATTGCGCGTGTTTCTACACGATTGCAGACATGTCGGGAATTTTGGAAGCTTTGGATCAGTACTGAAATTAATAATATATGAAATTCCGTAATGTCAGATTAATGTCAAATAAAATTACAGGAAGAAACATAAGAACTTTTATATTGCGGTATTATTTGCGGTATTTACAACTGAGCGACGGTTGTTTTGTTTATAATATTTATTTAATATTATAAATTGTTATATTAAATTATTATATAAAATTAATATATTAGATTATTATATATAAAACACAAATCATTTGCACATGTTTGGTATGATTTACTTTATTATTACTTTTTTTTAAATTACAATAACATTGCAATAATATTGGCTTTATGAAAAAAAAGATGAAAAAAAGTTCATAAAGATAGAACGAAAGATAGTTACGAGAAAAGGGGATATGTAGAATATCGTACGCAGGTGGAAAGAGAGGACACTAAATCACCGTTCTAATTCCTGCTTATAATTGCCTTGGTTGTTTTCGATATTACTTTGACTTTTGCGGATATAAAGATTTTCTTTTTATTATTGCTTTCTAAAAAAAAAAATGAATGCTATTTTTCAGAGTATTTTTTAAAGTGGCTTCTGTTAATATTTTAATTAATATTTTAATATTTCCATATGTAAAAGGACTTTGATTTTTTTCCAAAGGATATTGATTTTCTTTTTATTTAAATTACCATTCATTATTTAAAGAAATTTGAATTTTTTACGAATACGATTATTATACTCCATATGATTTCATCATTTTTTGAAATTGATTATGTGAAACGTATTAACGTACGGTTGATCATAAAAAATACAATTTTCATATGCATTCATATTCATTCTACAATATCTCTTGTATATTCATGCAAATCACAGATATATTACTGAAAAACAGATCAGTAACTTGGGATGTATTCACAAATTGAGTCTGCACCAATTCCACGTGAATTTTAAATTTACGTGTTTGCGGATATTACGAGTGAAGAAAAATATATTTGTTATTTCGAACGATAGAAATGAAAAGGGATAAAATCAATTTTTTCTTTTGCGAGTAACAATGAGCTTCCATGCGAGGTCGATGCAAATGACGCAGCTGTCTTCCCAATATCATACGAGCACCAACCTTTCATAATCGTCACCTCGGATACCACATTTTCCAATTCGTACTGTGGCGACAGCGCATTGTGACGGCTGCAAACATTTTTCGTGAAAATAACTGAGCCGCAAGCGGTCGGAATCGCTGAAAATTTTAGAGGATCGCCGACCCGGCCGAGCTCGTACTGTTGGATACAACTGGATTTACATAAATGAAACGGCGAGCCCACTTTTTATCAAATATTGTTGAAAATCTCGCTGGCATGATTCATGATACATAATTTCTGGTATCGAATGTTTCCTGCATTATCGCGGAAGAATGATCAGCCAATCGTGACATGCGCTTATCTCGGACATCGGCATCAATAAACCATCTTCGTACATTCCGAATCCTCGCTCGAGATGCTTTAAAAGAGGGCACGTTCTTGCAATTTTTCCATGAGTACGGCTATGGTGAAGATATATTGATACTGGCTTGCTGGCCAGTGTAGAGTTACCAAAGAACACGAGCAAGAAAGTCACAATACTTTGCCATGTTAGGAATTATTGCGAGTCGATAGAGTTGTTCTATCCTGGCAATAATTGCGTATAATCTTTGCAAACAAGATATTATCTATCTTATGAAATCTTATTTGTCATATAGTATTTAATTGCGCGCCATACATACACATATATAAAATAAATTAGAGAGTGAGATAATCTCATATTTTACAATTTATATAGCATAATTTATATGTTAATGTATAAATGTATAATATAAAATTAATACTTTTCGACGAGATAAAGTTAATAATTTCGACACGTTCTGAATGTAACATGACGTTTTACATAATAATCGAAGAAAAACTGCAATAGTTAGTCTGCCTAATATCGAATTAAATTCGTAACTCGCCCAACTCGTCATTGCAAACGCCGTCAATGAAATAATTATTAAATGCAGGTCATCATGCCACAACAATATTTCAATAAATCTCATCGGAGAAGTAATTTACTGCGTAATATGTTCTTTTATCGTAATGTGCATAATATAAATCATGGTATTGTTCGAATTACGTACGCAATTAATTCTCAGATATATATATATATAGAGCAAGCACGTGTACATAATTTCAATGTGTTTTAGACCAGCATGTATTTTCTCGCATTTAACTGCGCGATAGAGGTTTCTCCTTCCTTCGATATTCTGATATCCCGATAATAATTGTATAATACAATCATTCAGTTAATTCCGTAGGGACATTCATTTGAAATTGAGCCTATACTCATCATCGTGCAAAATATTTCAATCCTGCCTTGTCGATAATAATTGGCTGGGATCCGGACATTTTCCGGCAATAAAAATGATCCTGGTTGGGATTTTCCTCGATTCATAATCCGCGCCGGCCATATCGATTTTGGAGAAGTTATTAATGATGGTACTTCATAACGTTTTTATGCTCGCTCGTGATCGCATACATTTTTCTTCATACTTTATGCGGGATTTCAATATATACTAAGTTTAATAACATTTTATCGTTTTTACTTATATTGACGTTTTTATTATGTATAAAAGAGGTTACGAATTTTTATATTTTAAATTTATTTCTAATCTTTTATATAATATCGCAAAGGTTGCTATATAAATTGATTGATATTACTACACACACACACACATATATATATATATATATATATATATATATATATAAATCGATCTTTTTATATTTTTGATTGATATATAGCTTATAAAGTGGATTTTAAAATATTAAAGGACCAGATAGATATCTCTTTCGAAGGAGAAGTGAGAATATGGTACATCTCGAGTTAAATTTATTAAATTTTTTTTTTCTGTTTGATATACCACTCTACTTTATAAATTCCATTTTGAAAAATTTAAAGGAATCGGTTAAATCGATTAAATTATTAGTTTATCCGATGTCAGGTTGCTGTTGTACTTTGGCACACGCACAATGTCGGATTACCGGATTACATATCATCCGGAACTTCGTTCTCCGTGTCCCCTGTGATACATTGATGTTTTTCCACCGACGATCCCCAATTACCGGCTCGCCCAACGAAGACGGGAATTTTCGCGAGCGAGCTCGAGCAGGATATAAGCGCGTGCACACACGCGGAAATATTTTGCGGTGAAGGGCGCGCTCGCTTAGACGCGCATCCCGCGCGGAACAAATGGCCAGCGATATCTCGGGGCTCTATCGCGTCTTCCCTCTTATTTTCAAAATACTTTATTTCACGCAGCAGATTGTACCTATAGAAATAAATCCGCCCGCTTGAGCAGATAGTTGCTGCGATAACTCACAGGGCATTCCCCCGTCCCTCTTTCTACCCTCCTGTTCTACCACCATCGTCATTTCCCGAGCGCGCCACCGTTTTCGTCGTAGCTTATTCTTTCCAGTTCAAAGTTCTATATTCCACCCGCTCGCACCCTCTTTTGCCCTGTGCTCCTCTTCCTCTTTGCTCCCGCAGATGCTCGATCTTTCCCACCGTCGTCGAAACCAACGAACTTCAGCCTCGCGCGTCGCGCATTTCCCCCAAACCCTTCCTTTTCCTTTTCCTCCTCGATGCGTCTGGTTTTCTTGTTTCCTTCGCCGTTCGCCAATATTTTCGTACGCGGAGAGTCTGGACGGATTTAGGAAATTGCTGATATTTTTCTCCGCGGTTCCCACCTTAAGTCGCGAAACGGCGACCTTTAACTCCCGCATGATTTTGTGCGCGCCTGAATTCTACTGAATCAACTTTTTCTTTAGATTGATGGATAACTCACCAAAACATTTTAGCATGCGTGTGTATGTGTACTTTTTTATTTTTTTAATTTAACCAAGATAAAAACGCTGTAATTCATCAATCATTTACCGTAACCGTTCGTCCAAAGAAGAAATAAGGATAAATTCACAAAGAGATCGATTCCGAATTGCGTAGCGTGAATTTAATCGTAGCGGAATATTCCGATCGCTCGCGATTGCCCGATTGTTCATCGGACGTATTCTTGTTAATGCATTTAGAAATTTTTCGTACTATTTACGGTCTCTAAAATGCGAAATTCCATTGCGATTTCTCGAGCGAGATACATCCGCGCATAACGATGAAATTGTCAACCGACACACTTCTGCTAGTTACACGTTTTATATAGTACGGGCGGTGGCCATTTTAGGTCAGCGATGCAGCAGCTGGACCACCAGCTTCGTCATGCATGTCCATCTGCGCTTTTGGTCCACGTCAATTGCCGTGTGCGTTAGTCCGCGTATGCGTATGTATATATGAGAGAATCGTTGTATGGCTCGAACGTATTTTCGTAAAATTCACTGCGAGAGATTCGTGATTAAATTCAACGGATGCGATTTTGGACATACCTCGAACAAGTCCGTCCGTCGCAACTTTACTATTGAACGGAAAACTAGAAAATTGTTGATTCGTATTATTAATAAATTAGTATTATTAGGTAAATTAGAGTGCTTGAGAATTCAGAGGATATTACCATCGTGATATTTATTATGCTGAATTTATATTGTGTTGAGAATTATAATCTAATTTCTTCATAATATATTGAAAAGGAGAATTATTGGATCGTACATGTTTAAGTTCATTAATTGAAATGATTATGTCCGTTATTGAAACTGATATATTAATCTTCAGATTCAATGAATCGCTGAATCTTATAACGTTCGGAATATATGTTATGTCATGTTGTCAATGAAAAATATAGAATGTCGGAAAAATTGCGATTGCACAACGAAGATCGACGTGGATAGAAGTGAAATCTGGAATATTAAGATCGTATTTCTTGCGTTGTATTTCTATAGATCGAAGAGTTTAATTTTCTCTAATGTAAAAAAATAATTCGCCAAATAAAAGATGCTAGATGTAAATATCGTATGTAATGTCTTATAATATCGAGGAAGATTTGAATGACGAAAAGATTAGTCGGTGTATATTTTTTTAAATTTGAAGAAAATAGTGAGGCAGTACAGAAGAGACAAAAAAATTTTCATACATGGTGATACGCATACGATTAAAGGAGAAAGAAGAATCTCATAACAGACTCCAGGGTATGTAAAACACCGGCGCCTTTTCGAGAAAGCGTATCTTCTCGAGAAAGAAGTTCAGCCAGCGAGGATGAGAAAGGAGGAGGAGAGGACGAGTGAGGAATAGAGTGACAGAAAGGGGGCTCAGACGGAGAGAGACGAATCTAAATTCAAATGAGAAACCGACTAGTACTAGCACGCAAGAGCCAATCTCAGTCGATGTTATAGCCTTCCTTACCGCGTCCCGGTTCTCCGAGGTCTTATGCCGGCGTTCGGCTTCGTATCACCGTACACGGCATGTCAATATCAGAATACCGGAACAAGGCTAACGATACCGAGCCTCTCGCAGATATCCTACAGAACACATTGGCGCCCGATAGTCACTCCAAAGCGTTGTACCGAAGGTGAGGTCACACCTGATTGAACTTCACTTTGCGTTCTCGAGCTTATCGACGATACGGATGACACACTGTTCATTCGATGTGAAGCGATCGATCAAACCAGTAGCTTTGTATAGTAAATGTCGATATCTAATAAACTGTCGAAGCATACACTAAAATCACATGCTATTGTCATCGGTGTAAAGACATAATTTTGTTTAAAATTGTTTTATCATAATTGTATTTAATTGTGTTACTTATTGTACCGCATTTGATGATTTATTAAAAGATTTACCTTTTACATTATGGAATGTTTCGGAAATATAAATATTTTCTATGTGAGTAATGTGAGGAAACGAAAAGATAACTCATAACGAAATCATCCTTTCTCTTTTTCTCCCTAATAATATCTTTTATGTTATTATACTATATTGCAATTTACGATTAGAAGAAAATTTTTTTATATTTGATTTTTCAAATCAAATGTTAATAGTGCGTTATGAATCATAATATAATTAAGTTAAATTAGCAAGCATTTGCCTAATATATTAAGAATACATATCAAAATTGACTTATCGAAATAATAGAAACAATATATAAGTGGCAAAACAGCTGTAGTTTCATGCTGACACGAAATCGATATTAACACATCGATGTTCATATTGCTTCTTTCTGACAAAATCCGGATCTATATAAGTTTGCAGCAGTTCAGAATCTCGCTCTTATATTTGGAACGAGTTATCGGAGGATATTATGTGACGATGTGACTTTCGGTACGTTGTTTTAGCTTTGACAGATTTGCATGTTTCTTGTGATTTTAATGGATTGATCGTTCTATAATACTTTTTCGACGAGTACTTGTTATTAGAAGCATTATCAAGTTCAATGAATAGATATATATATGCATGAATAATGTAAAAAAATTATGTATTAGCTAAATTATAATTAAACAAATCTAAAAATGTAGTGGGTATAAAATTTGAAAAGGAATGTTAGGCTAAAGCATCTGCTTGTCGTAAGCGAAAGAAATTACAGTAGTAATCGCATAAAACAGGTGAGACGTGCGGAATAGAGCGTCATTTTTAATGGAGAGTTAGGTCAGAAGGTTCCTCGATATAAATTTCCGATTCCTTTCTCGCTCAGCTGGCCGCATGCAAGCTGCGAAGCCCGGGACTGGGAGACGATAATTTCCCCTTTCGAGCGTTTCCCGGCCGTGACTACGCGCGCAGAGTAAATCGATCGGCGATCCGCGCGTATTTTCGCACTGCTGATCGCGATTTCCGCGACAGCCGTAAAAACACATTCGCGATCCGTCGCGTAAAAGCAAAAATAACTCGTCCTGGTCGTCGGTGCTTTCACATCTCCTCGACGGCGAGCGCAACGACAGTCTTCGCGAGTTCGATGTGTGTTTTAGCGACGCGGTTTAAAAGGTTACGAGATTCCGATCTCCCTGCCGGCGAATCGAGTAATCTTACTATCTTAGAGTATCTCACTTTCGACGAAAGATAACACCGAATTCGATAGGGATGATTCGATAGGGGTCCGAGAATCCGCACGGAGAAAAAGAGAGAGACGAAAGGGGAATGAAATATCTTTTGCAGTGAATTACGTTAATAACGCGATGTTGCTTCTATTGTATAATAGAGGAATATTTGTTTTGCTTTTGTAGAAAAACTGCGAATGTTTCTCAGCGTGCAAATAAAAGTGGGGAATAATAAAAACGAACGTTCTTTTACAATGATTCTTGTTATAAAAGCATCTCGGGATTTGCGAGCTTTGAGCATTAAATTAAATGTTTTGGTGAAAAAGTTAAATTAATATCACGACGATATGAAACATTGATTTGAAATTTTTTTCAAAATGAGATATTGTTATTTATTTATAAGTAATCATTTAAGATATTTTCTAAATTTATTAAAATATTTCTAAAGATATAATATTTCTAGATAAAATATTTCTAAAGAAATTTCTTAAGAAATTTTCTTATATATAATTTTATATAATTATAATAATTTTAATAATTATAATAATTTTTTCCTAAATTAAAGGCTAGAAAATAAGGATTATTCTCCGTTATTTTTTAGAGAATATAAGTTTTGCCTTTGCACTTTTCAAATTAAAGTTTAATTCCTATTTTGGTTAATTCTGAGTTAATTGCTTGTCAGACAATAGTCGTGATTCTTGAAACAAACTTACGAAATTTTGTACGGGAAAGTTCTTAAGTATGCACTGTTAAAGAAACGTTTTCTTCTATATATAAATGATACTTATAGTATTCGACCGTATTATTTGCATCTAGTCTCTATTCTCTTTTGTCGCCTGTTTCCTTAACTTCGGTAAATATCACAGATCATTCGCGATATTTACTCTATCGACCACAGCAAATCCGACAATATATCCGTCGTCTAATTCCACGATATACGTTAATGTCGGTTCAAGCGAAGCGTACTAACAAATCTTCGGCTAATTCCGTAAAAGACCAGGCAGATATGGAGGGTTTGGGGGGATTTGGAATGAAATGAAAATTAATATGAAATGAAACTTACTCTTCAGCCATTCCTCCCTCCCCATAAGAAACTTATAAAATAACTTAACGTACCAAATGATATAATATATTACCGCGTGTTATTTAACAACTTTAAAAACTCTTTAAAAACAACGTTGGTTTGATTTAACTGGAAAAATCCCGATTTCAACTTGAGCAGTCTCCATTGTACGTACGATACACGCCTACCCCCTCGTGGTTGAATACGACCGGAACTTGGTCAGCTACCCGACTGAATTTTCCTACGTCGTGCCCTCTTTGTACCGTACCCCTTTTGTCCGCGATCTTGGTCGCCCCGACGGCATTATGAACGGGCTGGGGGGGGGGGGGGGAAGCGGGAGGATTGGCGAGAGCGCAACCGAGCCGGCTACAACCGCGGACGAATAAAATACGGCTGCGCCGGCTCGCCGCGCCAGGAAGTAGCCTTTCCCTCGGAAAATGGCCTGTGCGAGGTTTTCTGAATTCAACGTGGATGGCCGACCGAACATCCACCGTCGCTCCCTCCCTCTCTCTCTTCCTCCGTTCTGTCCGCCATCGCTTGACCATTCGTCACATGCATGTATGATGCACGTAGAGATATACGCGCGAATGAAACCTTTTTTTCCACTAGGAAAACGTTAGTAGAAAAGTGTGATCCAGAAATATGATTAATTAAAATTAAAAGAATTGTTAACCTTTTTTCTACTTACAATTAAAAATACTTTCTTCAAAATAACATTGAAAGTAACATGTTCTCAATTAGAGAATAATGCCTACATTTTTTTATTTTTATATGATATAGTTACGTTAGAAGGTAATAGCGAACTATTCTTATTAATTAATTGTTATGATTAAAATATAAAGTATATTTATTTTTATACATCTTTTATTTTTTCTGTTCTCTCTGTCTCTATAATTTATTTTTTCTGTTTCTCTCTGTCTCTATAATTTTGTTAAATATATTATTAGTACAACAGAAAATAATTATAATAGATGCGAAATGTAAGCATTTAGAGACACATATTTTAATTCGAAAAAAACATTAGTGTATTTTAATAGGATATTTGGAAAAATTTTAAATCACACACAACGAATTCTTAAAAAGATATTGTTGCTTATGCAATTTCGAACGAAAAACTGTGATGAACGCTGTGATGAAAAACGCTTATGGCTATGGTGTAATCTGTGGACATGAAACCCAGCAGAAAGACTCAGCAAAAGGGAAAAGTACTATTGAGAGCCGCATATTCAGTTTTTCGTGGTGGTTCACAGGTCAAAGCAGCTGCTTGTTTTGTTGAAGAAACTATATAGCTGTTATGTCCTCAAAACTTAAAAATAGTATAAAGTCTGATGAAAAGATTCGACTCTTTCTGTTCTATTTTTTTTTTACTTCAATTTTTCATTTGTGTTTTTAAAATAAACATGTGTGTGTGTGTGTGTGTGTGTGTGTGTGTGTGTGTGTGTGTGTGTGTGTGTGTGTGTGTGTGTGTGTGTGTGTGTGTGTGTGTGTGTGTGTGTGTGTGTGTGTGTGTGTGTGTGTGTGTGTGTGTGTGTGTGTGTGTGTGTGGTGTATATATATGCAATATAAATAAATTATTAGAATTGAGAATTTATTATGACATAATTATTTGTATTATGTATAAAAGCATAATATTTTACATTTTGCTTTTTATCATGTAAAAAATACTATGCATAGTTAAATTTGAATTATTTGATTACATATTGCATTGTAAAAAATTTAAGTTATTTGATCATATACATATAATATAATCAACTTTTTCTACTGTTTTTACTTTTTTTGTAATCGTTTATTTTTATGTGAACAATTTTTATGCGCTCTTGCTCGCGGAACTAAAAACTATATATATATGATCAAAGCTTGTGCTTTAAATTTAAAAGTTGTATGATTTTTGTTCGTATTGTCAATATTGCATTTACAGACCTTGTCTAATAGTAAACCATATGAATTATACGTATAAAACAAATTATTCTTATTTTATTATCTTATTATTGCAGCAAAATTAATTTATGAATAATACTTTAAGTAAAAGAATAAAAATTTTGGCATGATCTATTGATGATATTTATACGCTATTTATTTTTTTGGTATTAATAAAGTTTATTTTTTTGGTATTATATAAAGTTATTATGCTTGAAAAAATTACGTTACCATGATAAATTAATTAAATTAATATTTCGTTACAAATAAATATTAAATTAATATTTCGTTACAAATAAAAATCTTTTGAAATCTGAAAAAAAAAACAATGAATAATTGTTACACACACATTACACACACACACACACACACACACACACACACACACACACACACACACACACACACACACACACACACACACACATTTATAACAATTATATAACATCTATTACGAATAGTTTTTCAGCGTATATATATATATATATATATAATTTATAATCAGTCACGTATTGGAATGTTTAAAAATTCTTGAATGATCTCATAATGTTTTTTTTTCAAAAGTTAATCATTTTAAACGGATTATGGGAGATGAATGATCAAGTATTGGCGCCAGTATTTTGATTTCACATTTTATCCCCACGATGATAATAACGTTTTAATAAATATATCCGTATGCGTTCACAGCCGCGTAACTGGGAAATATTTTCGATTATCGAAACTGCGGCGCATTTGCATGGCGCCGGTATTGACCGGAACACTTAATTACCGTAAAGTGAATTTAAGTGGTGGCCTGGCAATTGGCGAATTCAGTAATTCGATTATTAAATTGTTTTCACTGGAAGGCAGAAAGAGAGAGAGAGGGGGAGAGAGAGAGAGAGAGAGAGAGAGAGAGAGAGAGAAATAGAGAAATAGAGAGAAAGAGAAGAAAAACGAGAGGGCGGAGGTATTGAACTCACTCTCGAAATAAAACTCGCAGAATGTGATCACGTTCGCGGCGAGCGGAATCGTCCGTGCTCACCGACAATCGCGAATGCATTTTTCCACATGCGAGTAATAATATAGAAGAGAAATTTTTCGTCGTTCGATGGAATTGATCTTGTTACTATTAAACGCGAGAAACGTAATACCTGGTGTGCACGTCGTGACTAATCGGCGGCTAATTAAATCACGGCGGCCTGATTTCCTTCGTTAATGCCGCGCCGCGCGCATTTCCGGCCGAACGCGCGTTTAGATAGATAGATTGACACTTTAATCAACCGATAGAGTGCAAGTCCGTTTAAACATGCGGAAATTCCTGCGCTCTTGGTTCCCAAACGAGGACGCGCATGCGCGCGCGTGAGTATCGCATTCTGAAAGAGTAACTTACATATACGAGAGCGCGCAGATATATAGTCTCGTGAGAATTTGTCGAATTTAACACGTCGAAAGTTTGCGCGGATGTTGCCAGATATTGCCGAGTGCGCAACGTAAAAGATTGAAAATTCGAATCCCGAATGCGAAATGCGAATTAGTGCGGCAGACGGGAAAAATTCTGAGGTCTCCGTGTTGCCGTTTCTTTTGCGAGGATATTTATTACAGCCAGGAGATCTAATTTTAATTTGAGGCACGTGAAATGGGATACAGAACTGAAAGCTACATTCTTGTGACAAAAGTAAATTAATAAAATCGTTCTACCCAGTATAATACTTTCCATCTTAGATATAAATTTTTTATATACAATCGATTATTCTCGATAAATTTAGAATAATTGTAATATATTTTAAGATTAATTATATTGTAATCGCTTTTTGCATAACGAGATATATATATATATATATATATATATATATATATATTATATTAAATTTTATATATATTATTTTAAATTTTTATATTAAATTGAATCCCATTCTTTATGTTAGAAATCACAAACAAATATATTTGTCGATAAAATATATGAGGCATGGGCTATTATTAGTTTGGGCTACATTTGTCACTAGACAAACCCGACGAATTCTGATTTCATATTGACATTGAGTACGACCCCGTAATGTTAGATAAATCAAACTCAGCGATAGACTGCGGTTGTCGCGTTCGAATGCGTGCGTTCCACGGATATGAATCATATATAGCGAGTGCGGGGCGGTCCCACGTGGCTAAACAAATCTGAAAATGCGAAAACAAATCTGCTTTGAAGTCCGGGCACGATGGCAGATATTAACTTTTTCAGATTCCCGACGCGCGTCGCTCGCGGTATATTCGGGACACGAAGGACCACCCCTGTCCCATCCCCGTCTCATCCCCGTCTGTGCTCCCAGCTGGCAGTACTATGTATACCCGATGGCGGCACATATGAGAAGTATAAACTACGTAGATAGGGCAACGCAAACCCTCCACCCTCGTTGTTTCCTATGTGACGCCTCTTTCGTTCTCTTCCCTGCTCCTCTTCCACCTTCCCCTCCCGAAATTGTCTCTGTCTCGAACTCCCTTCCGCGTTTGCATCATCTCGCACGTTTTCTCTCTATGCCCTATCCTCCTCTTCCTCTCGTTGGTCTCCGACGACTGCATTACTCGCTCGCGACGCAAACAACGTGCACTTCGGCATACTGCATGGTCGATGTAACGAGCGAACTTACCTGTGGCTACAACGCAGTTGTTGCAACCGCGCGTTGCAACTGTGACCAGTGGTCGATCAGATTTCCGGCTCTTTTTTTACCGTTGTCGCACTGTCCCTTTGTAACCGTCTGCCGTCGGACGCCTACGGGCGATTTTCTATCTTCTCGCGAATAATCCTGAAATTGCGATAATCGCGATTACATCGCGAAACATCGTTGCTGTATGTTGGCGTGTATGTGAACGTGAAATTAATTGTTTTATCATTTTTGGCATTTCGCGTACGCGCCACATCATTTTTAACTTCTCATCTTGTGCGAGGCCATTCAATTTATTCTATTGTGATTGAAATTTTAAACATGATATTTCACATCCAAAAATATTTAGAGTACTCGATACCTTGGAATACAAAACTCATGCGACTCGCTATTGATATTTCTTTTTTTTTTTTATTTTTATATCATTTTTTTCCAAAATTTTATTGTACTGGAACAGTTGATTTTCTAGTGTAATATTTTTAGTCAATTTTTTGCTGTATGACTTGTTTCTTTGTTCAACAAATATTTGTGATCAATTTAATTCGTTGATATGTATAGCAACGCGCATTCTGTACAGCAAACTTTAAGTGATTGTGTTTAGATTTAATTAAAGCCGAATTTTGCAGTTAGTAGTCTCAATTTCACAATTTATTTGATTGATTAATGAGAATAATGCAATAAATTAAATAAATTAAATTAATTTTTTATTAATTCTAATTTACGTGATTCAATAATTGTTTATTTCAAGCAAACAGTTAACCTAAAATAGTCATAAAAATTTGGGAAATGTTTTTTTCCTTTTTGTGATACACAACAAATGCACAATGACTTCTACATTTTGTATTTATTCAGTTTCAGGATTATTTGAGAAATATTTACTTATTTTTCACAATATATTTTTGTCTTTTTTGTCTTTTTTCAAATTGCTTTAGATTTATTTTACTTAATTTACATTGATTATTCGAATTATTCTTTCATGGTAGTTACATGTATCTCGTTTATTACAGCTTACTAGAAGCTTACTTGAACTTGCCGATCGGACGTAATGTTGTAATACGGTGATTACGTCGACAAGCGTATATCCCATTAGTAATACACATCTAAAAATCTTCTTGATATATACCGCTTGCAATATCTCGCATAGCAGGAAATCCTCATATTCGGTTTCTCATTTCACGAGCTTCTAGTAGAATCGATATTTTCCAATGACCTACAGAAATACGTGATATCTAGTATTGTGCCGTTGACCTATATATAGATGTCCATAGCAGACGCGCGCATAAAGTCGCTCGTAAGCTTCGCACCATCGTGCAGCAAATACCAATCACCGCTCGATGAGCTCGCTCACGTTCCATTTTTCAGAATAATCCAGATCATCGAATCGATGCGCGAGAGAGGAGAAAAAAAAAAAAACGCGCTTCCTCGTTCCGACCGTGTATTTCCGACCGCGGTGGATTATCTTGTCGCGCATCGCTCGTTCGTTTTCGCGCATCGCGCGTTCGTTATGCTATCTCGCATCATTCCCGATTCGTGCTGCCGGCCGGAATTCTGATTTCTGATCGTTCAGATCGAAGATATTGTCATTTTCTGGGACACATTATGACAGGTCGTTTCGATGCGTTATACCGACATCTCCACGATCTCTGCGATTAATCGCTCGAGCGATTTTTCAGTTAATTACAATAGTCCTTATTGCAAGATTTGACTACTTAAAATTTGAAAGTAGATATATTATGAGGGAGAAGCTAAATGAACAATCAGATAGAACGATGAGCATGTTTCTAACGGGTATAGATCTGCACTACTTTCTCTATCAGTATCAATGTTAATTTAAGTACGATTGATACGCTATATATAAATGTATACGCCGTAAGTTTTGCATTGAAGCTCAAACGAATCACTTCTAAATCGCATTTTATTATTAACTTGAACAGAATAGTTCAAAACCAATAGTGAAACTCCTTCCACGTCGCTCTTGTCATCTGTCTTATTCCACGTGCACATATAAATTGCCCTATCGAAAGCGATTTATATCGGTGTCCTTCCTACGGCGTGAATATTTCTAGTTTTCTGGGAACTTCCGTCTCGAGGTATTCCACGAGGAGACGCGATATCGACGTCCGTTTCGCGTAATGGTGTATGACTGGGGGGGGAGGGGAGGGGAGGAGGGGGAGGTCACGGATGTTACGTCCCGGCATCCGCCTCGTATTACTTGCGTTCGCTCGTACGGTAATTCCGGCTGACACGACCGCGCGTGCAAACGTCACGTTGCGTTCTGCGTCTCGTTTAGGATGGACTCTGATGTACGCGTGTTGTACGCGGAGCGTATTACCTGCTACCATATTGGTGTGACGCGACCGGTGCCGCCCGGGGCTGACGGCGCCGGTAACAGATGCGCCGATCGCGACGATAATGCCGGCGATATTAATGCCGATGACGGTCGACCGCGTGCACGAATCGCCTGTGACCGCCGATGGAATGATTTGTCTAGAATTATAGGCGCCGGCATGTGTCCGTCGCAACACACATCCGCGAAATCCAGATACGCGTCTTAATAGAAACTCCATTGAAACCGATATAATCGATGGGCTTTGCTCTGGACGCGCATTTATAAACGAAATATATATTTTTTTTTCTCCGTCTTTTTTTTATTTGTTAAAATAAAAACGAAAGCTATCGGTGTTTTCGGTGTTGCTTTTGTAATTAAAAGCAGAATTTGCTATGGTCTTTTAATCAGGTCTTATATCTTTATTTAAATATATCATAAAATATGCTATGAGCATATATGTAAATGGCAAAAGAATTTATGATATGTTGATATAAAAATTTTACTATGAATTATAAAACGGTGATATATAAACAATAGGACAGCTTTCTGTGTGAGAGAAAATATGTTATTTTATTTTGTGAAATTTTTGTCGAAGTGTATGGAACGATATAAAATACTGATATAATTGCTTTTACGTAATTTACCATTTTGACTAAAAAATATAGCATATGGTATAAAACTATAGATGTATATCCCATGTATATAATAGCACATTAATTTTATTATCGATGTGTTGCATAACTTATGTTGCATTGAAAACGCTGCAAACACACGATGATATTCTGTCACATTAATTTTAAACTTGGCACAATGTTCCAGAAAATATAGTCCTCTCTCTCTCTCTCTCTCTCTCTCTCTCTCTCTCAATTATATATATATTATATTTATGCGAATTTTATTAGCTTAAATAAAATTATTAAATATGTTAAAACTTGTATATATTTCTATATTACACTTTCTTTTTTATATCTATTGTCATATTTCTTTTTTATATTTTATATTTTATTATCATATTTTGTGTTAAGTGCGTTATCAATGTTGCATCATATTTATCAATTGTTGTTTATCAAACTGGTGTATGTGATTTTGCAATTCTTAAATATGACGTATTCAAAGAATTCATTACAGAGTACGCTGCAGGTTTCCTTTTTATAAGAAAATTCGTTTAGAATTTTAAATCAGAGATGTCGCGTTAAGAAAAATTGGAAATCCGCAAGTCGATCGACTTTCGATAACTTCGAATAAAAGATAATTGTATTGTCACAACAATAGGAAGAGCGACTTATATAGCGATTCGGGGAGTGAGTCGTCCAAGGGTCAGAGATTACTGTCGATTTTCGTGACTGCAATATGTCTCGACAAATAAATCTACCGGAGCGGAATGTAAAGCGGGAAGGAAGAGGATCGATTGGTCGTTCCATGATGATAGGATGAGAGATGAAAACGCGGAAGTGATGTGTCGCGGAAATCGACGTGGTTGGCGTTTGCAAGGATGAGCCGCGGTAAGGATAAGGGGTTTTAATGCCGAGAAAGAGATAGCTTTGACTTGAAAGGATCCTCCGATTTACACATCATGACATCAACGAGATGTGATTAAATTTCATCTTACAGCGACGTACAGACAGCGATGTACAACCACATTTTTTCCAATAAATTATACGTAATATAATATAACGTCGATAATTCTACGTTCCTGTTTAAATGCTCGCTATTATTATTCGTGAACAATTAAATATATCTGTATTGTGCTTTAAATAAAAACGGACGCAACAAGTTGGATAGCTTTAAATTTCTACTAGTTTCACATCTTTAAGACTATAATTCAACTTGATTATTTTACAACGATATTAAAAAAAAAAATCTGAATTTTTTGCTAGTTACACGTTAAAAAAATCATTGTTAACGACGAGATATTTTGATGTGAAATTATTGAAAGTATACATTATTTATTTTGTTATTGCAAAAACGAAGTATCAAAAGATCGCGGTGCTGTATGCAGTTGACAATTTTATAGAAAACTTTTAAAAAATTACGGCGATTTTATAGAAAACAATTATGGGACAATTTTGAGTTCGTGCAGTTTTTCAAGACAATTTGATCCGTTTTCAGTTGGAGGGCTTTAGAAATAACATATGTAATAGCGCGCAACGTACAGCGCAAACGATGAAGAAGAGTGCAGTTAATGATTTCTAAATGGTCCAATTAAGTTTCGCGATTGGATTACAGCTGCCATCATGTCGAGGGAAAAATGAAAATTTAAAGGCGTGATAGATAGGAATAGTTGTACTGCCACATTCAAGACGGCTCGCTTTCGGAGGATAAATTCCGAAAGAGATAAACAGGCGAGGTCGGGATAAAGAAGGAGTTGTGTAAGAAACTGCAACTCGAGCTTTAAATGTACGTTACGTAAGTGCACCGCGTACATTGGAAAACGTTCCTTGCTCGACGATCGTTCAACGAATGTTCCGACTTCTCCAAAGAATGTCTAAAGTTGAAGGTCTCGACAATGGTGATGGTAGTGAAAGCAAAACATCGTTCAAAAAGCAGCGCGAATGTAAATATCAATTTAAATGTGTATTTTACGTTAAATGAACGTAATTATTTTATCATTTTACAGAAATTTACAATAAGCGTTCAAAAGAAGCTAAACGTATAATAAATTCCGCTTATAGTATTTAGTCTTACATTACACTTAATCTTTTTACCGATTAAAAAAAATTTTGTAACCGTTACATAAATTGACCAAATTTATTCGCTTCATTTTATTTTTACACTTTTAAAAGAGAAATATATTGATGATTCTCCTTAACAAATGAACAAATTCGTGTGTGTATCCTATATATGTTACAACATCTTTCCCCACCCTTTCCAAGTCATGTTTCTAGCAACTTGTCGCGTCTGATCGAGAGTACTCTAGCGTGGCGTGGCGCGGCGTGCCGGCAAGAAATTCGCGGTTCCCGGTGGAAACGAGGCCATGACAAACGATATCTCGGTGGCGAGAGACCGGAGCGGCACTCCGGCGGAAAGGCGGAGCGCTAAATGGAATATAATCAAGATACAGGGTTAGCGAGTGTGTCGGGGACGGCGGTAACGGGGTGGCGGTGCCGCATGTATCTATCCGCCGGCGTTACCGAGGGTGGTGGGTCGCGACGGAGTGGTTGCGAGGGTTGCGAGGGTGAGTACTGTCCGTGCGTTTTCTCGACTGTTACTTACGGGCCATTTAGCCGCGATTATATCCAGCCCTCTGATTTAACGCGCAAACGCAGGCTAGGTGGTTCTCACCAGGCTGGGTGGCCAAGATCGGTGGACGCCTATCGGCGCGACGCGTTTCGTGCCAAGTGAAATGGAGAAACGTATTTCACCGATCTTTTCTTTCTTTTCAGAAAATTTTATCGCCGGTTTAATTAAGTTAGCAGTTTGACTTTGCGATGATACAGCGTACGTTAATCTGACGTCTGCCGTGCCAAAAGATTGTCCCCATTGCTCGGCCGTCGGCTCTTTCGTGTAGAAAGTTACGGAAGAGAATGATACAACGTAAAGGGAAAAATTTTAATTTCAGTTAAATCGCGCGAGTGTAAAGATAAAGTACATTTCTTCGTCAAAATTATATACTTTTATCGATATAAGACCATTAACACAAGTGTTCGATTAATAATGCGATTATTAATATAACTTGGTAATATTAATAAATAAAGTTTAAAAATTTAAAGATCTAAAATAAAGAGACTTTCAAAGAGAAGGAGCTTAGAAAGGAGAATTAGTTTTTATTTTTCTTTTTTAGTATAGAATATAAATTATATATTGTAATAAAATTTTGTTGAAGTTTATTTATTGTTAAACATAATATCAAATGTTATATATGATGATGAATTAATTTCTTCTGAAATAAGCTTGACTTGTGTTTGGAGGGGGGAAATTTGTTAAAGAATATAATTCTCTCTTCTCTCTCCGTATTGTTCCGCATAGTTTTTACCTTTAATCTTTTGTTTTACCTTCCGGCACTCGCGCTGTCATATAAAGCAGAAACTTTTTTCCCGGAGTGAAACTATGATAAAAGTTCTTCTTATAATTATTTCATCCGTGCTTATAATTCCGGTAATCCCTACTATGAGCATTCAAATTAGTTAAAAAATTACATTAGAAAAATATATAATCAAATAATATTGCATAATAAATTTTGATTAGTGTCAGATTAATGGAATTTCAAAAGGAAGTGACAGTTTCGTGAAATTTACAATGTATCAATTTCTGAATAAAAAAATAGTTATGATTAGTAATTTAATGAATGTATTTGAACAATGTATTTGATTTATGTATTTTGAACAATGTATTTGATTTATGTATTTTGATTTTAAACAAAAATATATATATTTTTCAGAATCTTTTGTATTAAACAAAAATTAGATTTATTGTAAACTTTAAAACGCGAATGAAACTTTAAAACGCGAATTGGAAAATAATTTTTGTTTATGCGGTTATGAATATTTATGTTTACGATAATTACTTTTGCTGTCTGAAAATGTAATTTTGAGAGATGACGTAATTATTAATGTGATTAAAAGTCAATTAACTATATATATATATATATATATATATATATATTTTATATATATATATATATTTTATATATATATTTTATATATATATATATCTTTCTTTCTCTCTCTCTCTCTCTCTCTCTCTCTCTCTCTCTCTCTCTCTAAGTGTACCTCAATTGTCGAAGAAAGAGTTTCGTGAAGTTTCCACGGCAAATTCCAGAATACGGCGAAATTATTACGGATGTGTACATATAGATACATAGTTTTGAGCACTGAGTGCAGGCGTGTCCGTGGCATGCTTCAACTCCCTTGGCTCAGGTTAATTCTCGTTCGAACAGTGTTTGGAGTCTTGGCGCGAGTTTACGCGCCGACTTAACTTTTCGCAGCACCAGTAAGCAACAGCAGCCGACAAGTCCATAGATCTGTGACTGTAATAACAGTTGTAATAAAAAAATCACATGAATTACTTGGGCAGTTTGCTTTTCATCGCACATTGTTGGAAGTGCTTGATATAAATAGCTGCAACGCGATTTGATGTTATATTGTTGTGGTTACGATAGAGAGAAGTGACAAAAGAATCGTTTGTTTTTTCTAACTAAAGTTATTTTTTCTAGCTAGCGTTTATAAATATTTGTTATTTGTCATATACTTACGATATATTTACATTATATCCTTAGATTCATTTTTTCTAATGGTCGTGCTTTTTTTAAAATAAAACTATATGTTTTTTTATTTTATAAACTTTCTACTAAAATTGTAAAACCTTAAAAATGAACATTTTAAATAAAGTAGGTCCTATTTAAATATTATAAAGCGCGTAAGCACAAGTGAAGATAAATTAAACCATAAAGTTTTAGTTCCATATATTCAATTTGAATTGCTGGAATGTAATAATGCACGTGCATGCATCTCCTGGATAGGACGCGTGTTAAGAGTTGCAAACATTAGCCTCCAGAAGTTTTCGGTCTGTAACTTTCTCGGAGTACGATCGATACTTACAAGTATTCTCGGTGATAGTTACCATTTCGCGCAGTAACTAAACTTGCGTTTCCTCTCCTAGTGGAAGCGAGTTGGTTCCTGATTAAACCATGAATACTGAGAATAGGGAACATCGTAGCTCAACCCTCGTGTCTCCCTCATCCCCTGCCCCGCGCCCCTCAAAACTTTGCTACACCCCGCATGGAATCGCAAGTATCTACATACGTATCCTGACGAGATGGTTTGATTTTCCGCAAGAGGATGTCAGAGGGGAAACTGCGCGTACACGGAAATTTCATATAGTCTACTATCCAGCAGTCGATTTAACTTTCGATGGAAAATTGCGTCTGCATTGTATGCTGGATTACGTCGACTTTTGGCGCTCTTGAAAATTCACGTGGCAATAACTCTCTAAGTGGATCAAGTTGACACGTTTTTCTGGCGGTTGCGTTTCAAAGAATGATGTTACTTTTATTGATGTTGATAAGAGTCGATAGAACGTGATATGTCTTTTTCAGTAAACGTTTTATATAAATAATTTTTGCTAAAAAAAAATTTTATATAAATAATTAAAAAATAAGTAAAATCAATAAAAGTATTTTTATTATTGCTATTTAAGATAATAATATCGTATCTCAAAACAATAATGATTTCGTAATTTATTAAATTATATTTTTATTATTTTTTGGTAGACATGATTTAGTAGATATTAATGAAGTATTATTATAGAATGATTTAAATCAAATTATTCTTTGATATATTTTTTTTTATTGAAAAACATTAAATAAGAACATCAATATATATACAGTTTTATTATATTATATTGAATCTCAATTAAAAAATATTTGTTATAGAAGAAGAATTTTAAAGAGTTGCAAATGTGCTTTTGAGAAAATTGAACTCAATGATGTTAGTTCAAGAAATTTCAAGAAACGTACAACGCAAGTAAAACATAAGACACTTGCTGCGTCGTTTCGCGATACACTCCAAGACCTGATCTGCACACGTTTCGTGTGCATTCTGTATTCGCCGGAAGATAGTGACCCGGACAACCTTAATCCTGGACTGGTTACGACTTCCCTAACTTGTGATCCTCGTACACCGCGTCGGAGTCCGATACGTAATCCTCGCGAGGGTTGTAGTTTCTGAGACACATTTGCAAGAGTTTCTTCTTCTTTGACTCCGTTCGTCCTCGTTTCTTACTGTTTAGTCCGTTGTCGGTGTCTCTAAACGACGGGGCAGGGCAGAATGATAATGGCGGATGAAATCTAATTGCAAATGAGATAATTAGAACATAACTCCTTTTGAATCTTAGAATATCTACGTCAAAGCGGTTCTTCCTTGATTTCTCGGACAATTATGAGAGGCGATTTCTCCGTTTGTTGTAGAATGCAGTAGAGATGTTTTTAAACTCGTCAAATTATGAGAGGCAAATTATGATTTCTCGATTCGTCGGCGGTATTTCTAATGACGCTCGCGTAAGAAAAGTTAAGGGGAAGAAACGTGGTGAACGAGACGCCCGACGGAAATTTTAAATTGTTCCTGCTTCTAACGGGCATACGAAACATTCTGGCAACATGTGGTGCGCATTATTGATGCCGAGAGCAATGAACTATACGACGCGTTCTTGCACGAAACGTAACTTCGCGGAATGCCTCCTGAACCGAGATCATCCCTCGACGATCTATCGTGATCTGCTAAAGTATTTTTCGAAGCTGCCTTGTCTTATTTCAAGACTATTGAACAAAAGAATAGCATTACATCATTTTTGATTGAACGATAATTTCACTATGTTTTTACAATTGTGATAATATTCTACATTAAAAGCTATAATACAATCGTTGCTACAGAAATATTTATCTTTATACATGTATATATGTATATAATTTTACCAAAAAATTCGATTTATTTATAAGAGAAATTCTTATTTTTATGTATCACTAATTATGCAAAAAGTTCGTGTCTAAAAGATTCACTTTTTCACTGTTGTAGCTGAATTGTATTTATTTCTCGTTGAATTTATTTTTATATGTAAATTCTCATATTTTATTTTTCTCGTTGGCCAGTTGTAATATTACACAGACTTACATCTTCCTGTTTTATGCACAACAATCTGGAAATCTGACCGCTCCTATAAGCGATTTTCGCGTGGTAAATTGTTTTAACCTGTATCGACACTATCGTGAGCCACAGGCTACAGTAAACGGTTTAAAGTACAGCCGCGCTCCGGAATTTATCGGTGGCGATGACAGTAATCTGGATTGCCATCCACCCCGGCACAGCTGTTGACAATAATGCCGCGTCGTGGTCGCGAGCGTATAGTATATATCTCCCGAATTTTCTCGACGTTTATGGATTTTTTACGCAGTACCGTTCGCGACCGTGTACTAGTTTCGCATTAAACCTGTCGCGCGCGGTTTAAAAAAAAGTGTGAAAAAAGAGAAGATAAAAAGCGCGCGTATCCCTCGTCGAGAACGTTGAATTGGGAAATTTATGACGCACGTAAAAGCCGACGTGGCCAAGTTTACAAAATTAATCCAGATGCGCTACCAAGATTTACCGCTTCTCGTCGCCTATCCGGAGTTACGCGGGCACGGAAATCTAATTAACGTCGTGGACGCTATCATCCTGTATCAACTCTTGATTATCGTCGATAACACATGTTTCTCGGAAAAATCATAGTGATGCAGCCTTATCGCACATCTATTCACTATCGTGTACGAGGTGAATAATTATGATTATATTTTGGTTTTAATGCTGTTGAGAATATTGACCTACAATTTAATTTTACTGGTGAGTGGATACTCGTTTTTTGCTCAAATTGTCTTACATTAAAAAATAAAATTTTAATAAAAGGGATGGAAGAGGGCATTGATTAAATATCTATCCAATTTTTTATTAAATAAATATTAATATAAAATATATATTGACATAAAATAATTAAGATATGGATATATTCAAATTTTTTGTTATTGTTAATTTTTTAAAGCGATATGCATAATACTTTTATCATTTGAATAAATTATTATAAAAAAAGATATTTAAACTTTTCTCTTTAATTTTCATCGAAAACGATTATTGGATTTTACGCCCGAAGAAAATATAGTCTGAAAAAAAACTCTTGTCTTCAATTATCTTGTATAAGTATTTGCTTGCTAGAAAAATAGTTGATCTATCTTCTTTAATCGAACGTGCTGGCGACGTTGTCAACTCTTATGCACGTTATGTAACTTTCGCTGTTTAAACATTTGCAACGATCGTGATGGTGTTTGCGGATACAGTAAACGGGGTCACGAGGATAGAGCACTACGATGCAATGGAATTGTTGTTGGAATATAAGGTTTCCGTGTTACATTAATGCTATCCAACGCTAAACAACTTTGTTTCTCACACAATCTCTCTTTCTCTCTCTACTTATCTATCTATTTATCTATATATATTTTTCTGCCCATCTATCTCTATTTCTATTTCTCTTCATTTAAATTGTTCAGTCGCATATAAATGGTACACGTGTATTTTCGGGAAAACCTGAAGTCTTGCATAGTGGAGAGTGTCTATTGCCACGACTACGACAATAGAAGTGTATTTCTGCAGTGCACTTCCGGTGCATTCAAACTTCACCACGAGTGGTGCGGCCCTGTGATAGAATGAAGGCTTGTTCTATTATACGATGGAAAGCGAAATTTTGAAGTGCACGTGAGCCCCGAAGCACGATAATACGATGTGACAATGAAAAATAAATTTTGCGACACAAAGGCACTATTGTTCATAGATAATCCTTTTGTTCTTGAAACATCAAGAAAATATTTGATGCGTTTTAACATTTTTCTTGCGTTTTAAGAGGATAACATTGAAGCGAATAACTAGCGATATTTGTTTCTTGCAAATATGAGTTTTAACGATATTTGTTCGAGCGAAAGCTTTTAACGTAAATACTTGGCGCGAAAACGGAAGCAGAAGTACGAAGACGTACGAAAAACGTCAGGATCGCCGTTTATAGATCAGAAGGTAAAATATGCGGGACTTTGGCAGAGTAGCACAAAAACTGGACTCTCGCTTTGCTCTCTTAATTTATCATGGACTCTCGTAATTACTGCTTGGCCGAACAAGAATTTCTTGCTCGACATGACGTTCTCCGAAAAGCCCCGAAGTGAAAAGCCATTCTTATGCAATCTAAAAGTTTTAATGACGTCGAAGCTTGGAGATAGCCAATATTCACTTCGTTCCGTCACTTTTTCCCGTATCGTCGTCAGCTTTCCGTTTCTTTTCTCTGCTTCCCTCTGTTTCCCTTCTTTTCTTCAATGCGCATCGCAACCACTTTGCTTTGGAAATTTATTTGATCTCTCCATCTTGCCCCTCCCTATCGCATCGAATGAACGTTCAATGACGTTTCATAAAACTTGAGGATGACATCGTCAACCATCGGTACAATTTTATAAGCGCCAAGTATTAACGCCGTTTCCGTCGATGTCAGTCAAATTGCATAAATTAAGGAAATGCATAAATTAAGGAAATGTAATTTAAGCAGTTTGCGAACTTGTGATATCGCAAGCAGGGATAATTTATCATCGGTGCCAGCGTCTTTCTTTGATCATCGATGGGAGTGCTCGCGGTTCACTCTCGTCGCATAAAATATGCATACGGTAATTACTTAAAGAGCTAAAAAACGCGTTGAACAAAGCAGGGGAAGCAAACTCATGCTGGCAATTTTCGCGTATTATCGACATTATCGATGTTCTATAAAATAAATTTGCACGACTTGAGAAAAGGTAGCACAAATGTTTCTCTTGTATATTCGATATATTCTTATGTATTCGAGATTGCAATTATTTTTTTTTATCAAAATGATTTGCAGTTTCTCATTTCGCATTAAATCTAATTTTTCCTAATTAAATATTATAATTAATTTCGTGAATTTTTTAATATTTCTTTAACGAACCGTTTTACGAATACGTTTTATCATGTGTTTTGATCGCTAAGTACTCTTTAAATTGATAATTAATATTAAATTTTTAACTTTTTTAACTTTATTCAATATTTTAACATTAAATAGAATGTTAAATTAAATTGCAAAAACATATGGATTTATTTTCAAGAAGTCACGAGTTATAGAATATTTCGATTAGCACATCAGGACGTTTTCATTAGCCAAGAAAGTGTTGTAAGTGTTATTACGTTTTGAAGCCTTTACGAGATTTCGATTTTTTTTTTATATCAGGATCAATATAAAACAATATTACACATAAATAACTCACGAGTAAACGGTCAGGAAATTTAGAA